>NW_015541006.1:0-2536 GCF_001515605.1 Sinocyclocheilus anshuiensis | reverse complement strand
CAGGCTAGTTTTGAGTAGTAATTGGGCGGGTTTTGTAGCGAAAACCTGGCAACCCTGCACCAGACAGAGCTGTCTGCGATTCTTCCTATTGTAAAGTCATGCAGTGTGTAACCTCCTGTCGTCGTTCCATCATGCAGTGTGAACACAGCAACAACTGAATGCTACCCCAGATAGTCCTTCAGTGTGAAACCAACAGTGATGCGACGTCTTTGAAAATCGTGCAGTGTGAACTCGGCATTAGGGAAGCATACCGCAGCGACTACGATAAATAGTAATAAAAAAGAATAGGCTACAATAAATTATTTATGGCAGGGCGAGTCAATTGGCGCCCCCCAGGTCATATTTACCTAGCTCTCCAACTGATTTTTTAATTTAAAAAATCACTGGCTGTCTGATATCAAAGTGCCGTCTGTGAAACAGGGTTCAGCGGCGACTTTAACAACGCTCCATGGCGCGAGCAACAGCAGTATGCACTTTTTAGTGTTTCCTAGGTAATGCTGGTATTTTTGTTGGAGGCTTGTTGATGTTGATAAACATATTTAATGTGCTGTGATTAATGTGTGTTAAACAATGATTAATCAGCGCAAACCTATTAATCAATGATTAAAACGCAAACCTATTATTTATTTATTCATCTATTTATTGATTAAATGATTGATTTATGTTTTTATTTTTTATTTTTATTTATTTATTAATAAATCAATTAATCAGTGGCGCTGACGTCATTGTAAGGCGCGATCCCAAGGTCCACTGCGATTTTCCACTTGGTAAGTAGAACAGTTAATTAATACAGATGGGAACAATCCTTCAATTTACTGAACAAAAACTGTTGAATCAGGTCAAGAAGTTGTGTTTAGAACCTTTAGAAGTGCAAGGTAGCAGTTTGGTGATGCAGTAAATGACAGCAGACATTAAAAATATAACTTGCTGCACCAAATGTGTAGTAGGCTACCTAAGTTAGCTAATTAAATTCGAGTTTGTTTGTTTTTTTCACATATAATCATGCAAGGTAATATCATAGGAGATTGTATGATTTTTAGTTATGATGTGTTTTAGTTACCCATATTACAGTAGCTCACAACACTAGCCATTTATAAATGTTCAGATGAAGAACAGTGTTGCCAGATTGGTTTGTTTTCCAGCAATTGTTCAAAATCTACACAAAATGATATAGTCAACACACAAATCTTACCAATAATAAACCATACAAATTAATTCATAGCGACAACAATATTGTGGCTCATCACAATTTTTCAATATGTCATAATAAAGCTAATTAAGTGTTCTTCTCTAAAGAAGGCTACGTTGTAAACTATTTCCCATGTCTGTCATTTGCCTTAAAGAAATAAAAGGGTACAACAGAAATATCAAAATTCCACCTGTCCAAGGCCATTTTATCCCACGTAGTACAACTCAAAACCAATCAAAAACTGCCCAATCTGCCAACACTGATGAAGAAAATACTGGTAAACATGTAAGGAGTTCAATTCTGAATATTTGTTTTTTCTCTTATCAGGTCCTTCAAATTTGCCAGCTTTCAACATTCTCCTTTATTTTTACCCCCCCTCCACACACACACACACAAAACAAAGGCACTTTTAAGAGCCACGTCCGTCTTGTTAACCTGTACTTGTCTCTCTGTAGCTCGCTCGCTCTTTTCTCTCTGTTTACATCTGTAGCTGTCGTATCTGTCCATCTTTGTTGTGAGTCTTTCTGTCTGTTTGTGTTTCTGCCCATCAGCATGAGTGATTCAGAACTCCAAGAACAGTTTATGAAGCTGGATAAATTGGTTGATCATCAAGAACTCAATGATGAGCTCCAAAGTCTTGATGACTTGCTTGGTGAGCTGCAGGAAGAGGAGGAATCAGCACCAGTAAAGACACCTGAACCAAGGGTGCATTGGAGAAAGAGAGACATTGATGGAAACATTGTCTATGCAAGGCCAAGATCAATCAGGAATCAGTCTAATAAGGGTCAGTATAGTGTTTCATTCAAGATATATTGAATATCTACATTGATTAGGCACTTATGAATGTATCAAACAAAGAATTTATCAGGGAAACAATCAAACCACAACCACTCATCTAATTTTTGACATGAAAATAAATTGATTACATACAGTATTTGTGTAAAGCAGTATAAACTACACTAAATTGTTGGTCTTGGTAAGGCTGTGCTGTTTGTTCTGAGTGTGTTGTCAGTGGCCAACCAGCTTGTTTCTTTTTTAATGATCTGCTTCTACAGCAAGCATTCTTATTTGCTTTCGTCATCTATATGACACCTTATAGATACCTGCAAGTAATTGGACTGTCCACAGTTGGGTTTGGAAAATAAAAAAGTCTGCTAGTCCTTCTCTCTAGCTTAACGTTAAACAGTGAGCTTGGGCCATTTCGGGCTGGTAATAAGTGAGGTAAAATTGTGCCACTAGCCATGGGACAAGTTGAAAATGTTGTAAATGTTTGTTGTTGTTTTCTTCTGGTACAGCTGATCACATTCGGAAAACTGATCCTCCCACCAATGCTCCTGACAGTAACTG
>NW_015541005.1:3088290-3088400 GCF_001515605.1 Sinocyclocheilus anshuiensis | reverse complement strand
CAGCTGGAGCCGTTTCCTCCCCTGGGCCGAGTATGCACAAAACTCACTCCAACAGAACACCACCGGCATTACCCCCTTTCAGTGCATACTCGGCTACCAACCCCCGCTCT
>NW_015541005.1:3083287-3085743 GCF_001515605.1 Sinocyclocheilus anshuiensis | reverse complement strand
TTTTTCTTCCTCCACAACAGGACCCACCGAGCCGGATGTACCTCCTCCTGAAATCCTGGACCAGCCCTCCGTTTACAGGTCAGGGACCTTCTGGATTCGTGGCGACGGGGCGGTCGACTGGAATATCTAGTCGACTGGGAAGGATACGGACCGGAGGAGAGGTCCTGGGTGGCCCGGGATGATATACTAGACCCATCATTGCTGGAGGAGTTTCACCGCACCCATCCTAATCGTCCCGCACCCCGAGGTCGAGGCCGCCCTCGTTGCCGCATGAGGGCGTCAGGAGCCGCCCCTGGAGGAGGGGGTAATGTCAGGGAGTCTCTGCCTTCACAGTCACCTACGTCACCTCAGTCACCAGCCCCGACGCACACCAGATCGCAATCACCTGAGTACTGCAGAGAGTCATTAAGCACACTATATCCCTGTACTCCTCTCACTGCCTCACTGGTCTACCGTTCACCAGCTTGAACTTAGCCTGACTCCTACACTAGACCCATCATTGCTGGAGGAGTTTCACCGCACCCATCCTAATCGTCCCGCACCCCGAGGTCGAGGCCGCCCTCGTTGCCGCATGAGGGCGTCAGGAGCCGCCCCTGGAGGAGGGGGTAATGTCAGGGAGTCTCTGCCTTCACAGTCACCTACGTCACCTCAGTCACCAGCCCCGACGCACACCAGATCGCAATCACCTGAGTACTGATCACCCGCACCTGCAGAGACTCATTAAGCGCACTATATCCCTGCACACCTCTCACTGCCTCCCTGTCCGGTCTACTGTTCACCAGCTTGAACTTAGCGTGATGCCTACCTGTGTCTGACCTGTTTGTTTACTTACCCCTAGAAGCTCCATTGATCCTGTTCTCCTACGATCCCGTTCTCATCATCCCCGGATACCTGCAAAGGATACCAACTCAATGCCCAGAGCTAAGAACCCAAGAACTCTCTACCTTCTCATACTCACCTGTCATCAACTTGCTCTCCGATTGTCAATAAACTCTCCTGTTTGCATCCTTACCTTGTGTCTCTGGCTCGTAGTGTGACAAACAGAATGCAGACTCTCATATCACGCAACCCTGAAGAGAAAATGTCAATAGGATTTCTATGTTGTAAATGCCCATAAACACAGGACTCCAGACAGTGAATGGATAAAATGTGACAAAAATTCAAATGTTCCAGGGAACTTTTGTGTGGGTTCTTATGCAGTTTTGTCAAATAATGTTGAAATAAGCAGTCATTCTCTGTATGCAACAACAGACACAGCTTAAGAAAAAATGGCTCTTATGAACCAGTTCTTTAATTAGTCTGTCAAAAGTTTTATGGAACTTCGGAATTTGGAATCAGACCTTCTCAGTCAGTGAACTGACTCCCTCACTTAACTGTTAGTGAGGGTGTAGTTATTTATACTCAAGTTCGTTTCTCCTCTTGGTGTGGATCTTTTAGGCAGGTGTGAATACAGCAATCGCACTCTGGTGCGGACCAAACAACCATACCGAGACCCAGCTGAAGAGGTGGTCTTGGTCCGGTTCCAAACGAACTCTGGTACGGTTCGTTTAAAGGGTTAGTTCACCCAAAAATCTAAATTGGGCTGTGATTTACTCACCCCCGAGGCATCCTAGGTGCATATGACTTTCTTCTTTCAGACAAATCCAGTCGGAGTTATATTAAAAATTGTCCTGGCTATTCCAAGCTCTATCATTGCAGTCAGCGGGTGTTGCAGTGCTTCAGTCCAAAAGAAGTGAAATAAAAAGAGCCCATCCATAAAAGTGTCTCACATGGCTGTCTTTGATCTTTCAAGCTGTTTAATGCCACTTAGCTGGTGTTGCATTGCTTCAGTCCAAAAGAACTTAAATAAAAATCGCCCATCCATAGAAAAAAAGTGTCTCACATGGCTCCGGGGGGTGAACAAAGGCCTCCTGTAGTGAATCGATGCGTTTTTGTAAGAAAAATAACCATACTTAAAACGTAATAATGTATTTAATCTAGCTTGCGCTCACTGTTGTAAATGGAAGCAATTCCGGGCGGATGACGTATGAGGTTGCATGCGCAGCTTAGAAGTGACGAACGCGAAAGCGCAGGGGAGAGATCAAAACAAAACAATGGTCACGAATTAGAAGTACAAAACGAGGATTTGTAAAGAAGAATGTCAGAGGATTTCGATATAAGCCAAGAGGAGACTGGTTTTCCTTTGCTAAAGTAAGGAAACTTTGCTTCTTTTGATCCTGTAAACAAACGTTGGTTTTCATGAGACTCACCGGCGCATGCGCAAAGCCGACCTCATACGTCATCCGCCCGGAGCTGCTTCCGTGTACAACTGTTGGCACAAGCTAGATTAAAGTGATTATTACATATTGAATATGTTTTTCTTACAAAAACACATCGATTCGCTTACAGGAGGCCTTTGTTCACCCCCCGGAACCGGGTGAGACATTTTTTATGGATGGGCGCTTTTTATTTCACTT
>NW_015541005.1:3081451-3083122 GCF_001515605.1 Sinocyclocheilus anshuiensis | reverse complement strand
TTGAGACTTTAGTCTTTGCAACTTCAGGGATCTTATCTATGCACAATCAGCTTGTAACACTCCAAAGAGAAAGGAAAACTTGAAATCGTATCATATGACCCCTTTAAGGTGTGAATATGACCCGACCTAGATCCGACCAAATTGCAGAAATCATGCTCAGAAACAGACGGCTTGTGTATATTTTTAGGGCGTGAACACTGTGATATGCTTGAAGTATTTTATAGCTATAGATTTTATTTTCGGCAAGTCATAATTACATTACATGATAACATCGTATGACATTGTCTCATATGATGCTCACAAGTTTATTCATATTGCGTTAGCTGATAACACCAAATCAGTAAAAGAATAAAAACTGCACTACGAAAGATTTCCATGATTAGCCTGTTTTTGCACTTCCTGTTTTTTCCTGCTTAAGAATTTCTGTCCAATGAATGGATGACCTTAGCACACATGTGGTTTTGTTTACAATTTCTGGTTCACTTGCAAAAAGGGCAGTGTGAAAACGAACCGCACCAAACAAAAAAAATCAACATTGTATTTGGTCCGGACCAAAGCAAGTGAACTAGCGGACTTTCCTGGTGTGAATACACCCTCAGTTTTTGGTCATACAAATGAAGCGGGAACCATTACTGTAATGTACAGCATATATTACCGTAAGTTTGTGAGACATTTTACAAGTTGAAAAAAAGTTTGTTTCTATAAATTAATAGTGTTATTCTGTAGTTAAAAAAGGCATTTAAATTGCATTTCTATTTGTCTGCTAAATGTTTCATTTTAGAAGGCAATGGTTTCCTCATCTTTTTTTTTTTATTGTTTTGTCTGAAATAGTGTATGTGCAAAAACTCTTTCTTGCACCATTAGACAGGTTTATTACAGGTTTGCATTACTTGAAATAAGTGGATTCAGTATAAAATGCGATACTGTGCAGAAAGTCAGAATACAGAAACCACGTGGCAGAATGTTTTGCAGATGCATCTTATTTCATAATATCAGTTTACATAGTAAAGACTGCTTGATCTCCCCATCTGGAGCGAGGCACCCATTAGGCCTACTTGATCCAGTCCACAGGTGTAGAAAAAAAGAGCAGAAACAGCCATGTCTCATGCCAAACAGCCACTATCTTAATCCTGTATTTCATTAGAACAGTATTATGAGATTTTGTACTTCATAAGGAATTCTACGGCTAAAACATTTATGCTCCTTTTTTGTGTTGATCTTGATCTCCCCACATGAAACTTTCTTTTTTTCAGTGGTTCTTGATGCTAGATTACAGTTCAATGTACTCGTACACTTGTTTTTAAAAGAAGAGCTTCAGAGAGCAGTTAATAAATAACTGGGCTTGTGGGTTTGTGTCAGGTACAGTACGTACAACAGTAAATCAATCATGCTGTGAGTTAGCAACATACACTCTTAAAAATAAAGGTGCTTCAAGAAAGGTTCTTCAGATGTTAAAGGTTCTTTATGGAACCATTTAGATAAAAAGGTTCTTCTATGGCATCGTGAAGCACCTTTATTTTTAAGAGTGTACCTTTCCATACCTTTCCTTTCCTATAACTTGCCTTAAATTCAAATGCTCATGAATACACAGTTTAAAATAAATAAATAGTATGTATATTAATAATATATATATATATATATATATATATATATATATATATTGCTATATTT
>NW_015541005.1:3057323-3081264 GCF_001515605.1 Sinocyclocheilus anshuiensis | reverse complement strand
TATATATATTGCAATCTTTACATGGTGAACGTTATATGTGGAAATTGATTAACCTTGATATTAACCTTGATTAATAAATAGAATTATAGTATTATTCATTGTAATTTCATGATACTGTATTGCAATGTTAGCAAATTGAATCTTATTCCAACGTTTTAACAGCTTATTTTATTAATAATATTAGGAATTATAAATCTAAGGTACAGACAGTCTCTCTTATTTTCTGTTTAAAGTTTTCTAAAATGCATACACATTCATAATCCCAAGTGGTGGTATTCCCTCATGCTGGCATATTTGCTGTTTGCCATTGTTGTCATGGTGAATTATCTTTCCATGCACCTCTAAAAATAGATTTTCCCTTTCCCTGAGCAATATGAATAAACCTTAACTCACTTAAACACAAATATCTGTATTTATTCTTGCACACCTAAAGCAGTTATATGTGGTGTTCATATTACTAAAAAAGGGTTCTATGAGGACAGCCAGTTTCTGATGTTTGTCTCCATCCTGTAGCATTGTTTGAGATAATGCACAACTAGCTGTGCACTTTTAATGCATGGCGTCAAGGCAAACTACCACCCGACGTTAAGGGAAGTGATTCAACTGACTTGGAACTATCTGTGCATTAAACCTTTTAAATGCATACCTGCCAGCCAATCAGAATCGAGTATTCAGTGAGAACAACTGACAAACAGCATAATCAAAGTTTGAAGCTCTTTGGGTTTAATCAAAAAGAGATTCTGACACACATACTCATAAAATCATAACTATTAACTAGTAATTTAATAATTATTCCAGGATCAGTATTCTAAGCTAATTTGACAGCATTCGTGACACTTACAATAGGACTAATCCATAAACATTAAAATACTATAGCCACAACATGTAATCTCTCTCTCTCTACATATAGTGATGCAAACACAAGAACAGTCTCTCACACAGAAGTATCAGTAAGTCAGGCAGCCTTTAAATATGGAAACTGTCACAGACTCCACAGAGACATGAAGGCTGAGGATCCAAACGTAGTATTTATTGAAGGGGTAATCCACAAACGTAATCCAAAAACAGGGTAAGGTCATACACAATAAACAATCCAAACAATGACAGAGTTCGGGGCTGAAGCAAACAGAGAAGTCTAGGATAACCAGGGCCGCATTAAGACTGTACTGGGCTATGACTTACTGCAGGGCCCCCATCACAATAATCAATGGTCTCCACTGTATATAATTAATATACATTCATTCATATTTATTTTACAAAAGTGATTCAGTCAAGGACAGTAAGTGATTTTCTTTTTTTGATGTTTGATTTATTCACACAAATGGCAACAGCAGCTCTATTAGGCTGCTTTAGAGGAATAGTTCACCCAAAAATGGAAAGTCTGTTGTTGTTCTAAACCTGTATGAGATTCCTTCTGCTGTTGAATGCTAAATAATATATTTGGAACAATACTGGTAATCAGACAGTTGCTGGGCCCCCATGACTATATGAAAAAAAATACACTATTGGAGTCAATGGGGACCAGAAACGGGTTGCAATCATTTTTCTAAATATCTTCTTTTATGTTGAGGAGAACAAAGACATTCATAGAGGTTTAGAACAATTTGAGTTTAAGTATATGATGACAAGCCATCTTCATTTTTGGGTGAATATAATATAAGCTTAGCCTACATCTTGACGTGCAAAACGATTGATACATTTCTACCGGATTATCTCCCAATCCTTAAATTAATATATAGAGTTTGTTCAAAACACAAAAACAATATACATCCAGTTAATAATCAAACTAACTTAAAATTTGTGTAGATGATGACGCTGTTTTTTTCCATGTGCCCGGTTCACTTGCTGTTCCAACAACAGTTGATTGAAGTTACTTCCACTCCATCATCAGCGTTAGTAAAATAACCTGATACGGGAGTTTACTAACTTATGTTTTTTTCCTGTTGTTTGTATTTGAAGTTTTTCATTTTTTGAGCCCATCTCTCTCAGAATTGCTGACATCTTTACTTATAGAATATTGTTCTTTGCGCGAACATTTTCAGTTTACTTCATAAGGAAGTGAAGAGTGAAGGTGAATGCAGACATATAGGCTGGGCAGCGATCACCTGATAGATACCTGCACGTCCTTCAAATGTCAAATATAGAATAAATGCATTTGCTTGGTAAACCAAATTAAGACTTTAAGCTTCAATCTCAAATGGTAATGCATGGAATTTACGGAAAAGCTCAACTAATAACAGCGCTAATAAGTGGGGGGCGTGGTGACTTTGGCGATCGGCGCGCCACTCAATTTACCCCACAGCCAATCACGGGCCCCCTCCTTGCTCGGGCCCCGGGGCTTCAGCCCCGCCTAGCCCAATGGTTAATACGGCCCTGCGCGTGACGCTTGTGGTGTTTTCAGCGTCTGCCATCTCACTAAATGAGTATATAAATACATCTACAACATCTCCAGAAGTACTCTGAAAGTCACTCCATGAGCATTTTACCGTTTCATTTGAGAGAAACTATATCACACTCAGAAACGTAAAAGGTACGGACACCCTTCAAAAAAAAGTTTGGTTTAAATTTTAGACATTGTGTGAGAAATATATTAGCTTATGTTCAGTAGAATGTACTACCACTAAAATGATTAAAACTTAATTTTTCAAGGAATAACCACAAAACATTTCTTCCATGATTTAATTTTAAAAGTAAATCTCCATTGTTTGCCAAAAAATAAAGTTTGTTTAATTTTTCTGATAACCAGAAAAATGTAAATATACAACACACAATTTCTGAGGGAAAAATTTCATAAGGCTATTGGCTATTGTTTGGTAACAAATAAAACAATTGGTGAGAAAAAAATTAATATAACATCATTTTTGTTAAACTTTGAATAAATGTATGTGAAATTGTAAGTTTCATGATTGTAATCAAGTAGACATGCTTTTTGATTAATACAATTTAATTTAACCATTTAAAAAGGAGTCCAGAAAAATAAAATGGAAAAAATGGAATCCAGAAAAATTTAAATGGAATTTGGGAAAAAATAAACAGATTTCATAGCGCCCTAGTTTAGCTCCAACCCTAATTAAACTCCTGAACCAGCAACAGTCCTGAATCAAGGGTTGCGTTTGAATATGGATACTTCTGTTACATGTTCCCTGTGTGTGTTCTGCCCCGTCCGCAGTGTGTAACTTGTTTGTCTGCCTTAGCCACTCATTGGACCACACCCACTTCTTGTTAGTTCCAGTAATAACTCATTGGTTGCTTTTGTTCTCCCTTGTGTATATACAGCCCTAGTGTTTTATTTGGCCTTTGACAATCATTGTTTTCTGTAATGCTCTTATTCCCCTGTGCTTTTCTTGTTCTTTTGTTTTGTTTTGATTTCATTTATTAAAATCCTGTGCCTATAGATCAATACACTATTGGAGTCAATGGGGACCAGAAACGGGTTGCAATCATTTTTCTAAATATCTTCTTTTATGTTGAGGAGAACAAAGACATTCATAGAGGTTTAGAACAATTTGAGTTTAAGTATATGATGACAAGCCATCTTCATTTTTGGGTGAATATAATTTTAAGATCTCATCATCGAGGCTAATCCAGGATCTCATATAGCCTAACACTATATCTTTAACATCTTTAACTATAAACGCTCATTTAAGACACAAATAACTGTTTACGAGGATACTCGCAAAGACGAGAATTTTTGACACATAACTGTGTATTTGAACGTTTAAGCACAAGGAGCGAAAAGTTTAGCCAGTCGCAATACGAGCAGGTGCGCGCCGCGCGAATCAGGCTGAAACCGTTAATGCACGCATTTAGCAGAATTAATTCTGCCCCACTGCTTAATGTTCATTAACAGTTTAAACCATTTGTTTTAAATGAAATGCGAAATGCGTTTAAATTATAAGCTTAGCCTACATCTTGACGCGCAAAACGATTGATACATTGATTATCTCCATCTGTGTAGATGATGACGCTGTTTTTTTCCATGTGCCCGGTTCACTTGCTGTTCCAACAACAGTTGATTGAAGTTACTTCCACTCCATCATCAGCGTTAGTAAAATAACCTGATACGGGAGTTTACTAACTTATGTTTTTTTTCCTGTTGTTTGTATTTGAAGTTTTTCATTTTTTGAGCCCATCTCTCTCAGAATTGCTGACATCTTTACTTATAGAATATTGTTCTTTGCGCGAACATTTTCAGTTTACTTCATAAGGAAGTGAAGAGTGAAGGTGAATGCAGACATATAGGCTGGGCAGCGATCACCTGATAGATACCTGCACGTCCTTCAAATGTCAAATATAGAATAAATGCATTTGCTTGGTAAACCAAATTAAGACTTTAAGCTTCAATCTCAAATGGTAATGCATGGAATTTACGGAAAAGCTCAACTAATAACAGCGCTAATAAGTGGGGGGCGTGGTGACTTTGGCGATCGGCGCGCCACTCAATTTACCCCACAGCCAATCACGGGCCCCCTCCTTGCTCGGGCCCCGGGGCTTCAGCCCCGCCTAGCCCAATGGTTAATACGGCCCTGCGCGTGACGCTTGTGGTGTTTTCAGCGTCTGCCATCTCACTAAATGAGTATATAAATACATCTACAACATCTCCAGAAGTACTCTGAAAGTCACTCCATGAGCATTTTCACAAATGGCAACAGCAGCTATATTAGGCTGCTTTAGAGGAATAGTTCACCCAAAAATGAAAATTCTGTTGTTGTTCTAAACCTGTATGAGATTCCTTCTGCTGTTGAACACAAAAGAATATATTTGGAACAATACTGGTAACCAAACAGTTGCGGGGCCCCCATGACTTCCATAGTATGAAAAAATGCACTATTGGAGTCAGTGGGGACCAGAAACTGGTTACTGGTATCTTCATTTTTGGGTGAACTATCCTTTTAAGATCTCATCATATAATCCAGGATCTCATATAGGCCTAGCCTAACACTACACATGCTTTATCTTTAACTATTAACGCTCATTTAAGACACAAATAACTGTGTTTACGAGGATACTCGCCGCAAAGACGAACATTTTTGACACATAACTGTGTATTTGAACATTTAAGCACAAGGAGCAAAAAGTTTAGTCAGTCGCAATACGAGCAGGTGCGCGCCGCGCGAATCAGGCTGAAACCGTTAATGCACGCATTTAGCAGAATTAATTCTGCCCCACTGCTTAATGTTCATTAACAGTTTAAACCATTTGTTTTAAAACCTGCTTGAAATGCGTTTAAATTATAAGCTTAGCCTACATCTTGACGCGCAAAACGATTGATACATTTCTACCGGATTATCTCCCAATCCTTAAATTAATATATAGAGTTTGTTCAAAACACAAAAACAATATACATCCAGTTAATAATCAAACTAACTTAAAATTTGTGTAGATGATGACGCTGTTTTTTTCCATGTGCCCGGTTCACTTGCTGTTCCAACAACAGTTGATTGAAGTTACTTCCACTCCATCATCAGCGTTAGTAAAATAACCTGATACGGGAGTTTACTAACTTATGTTTTTTTCCTGTTGTTTGTATTTGAAGTTTTTCATTTTTTGAGCCCATCTCTCTCAGAATTGCTGACATCTTTACTTATAGAATATTGTTCTTTGCGCGAACATTTTCAGTTTACTTCATAAGGAAGTGAAGAGTGAAGGTGAATGCAGACATATAGGCTGGGCAGCGATCACCTGATAGATACCTGCACGTCCTTCAAATGTCAAATATAGAATAAATGCATTTGCTTGGTAAACCAAATTAAGACTTTAAGCTTCAATCTCAAATGGTAATGCATGGAATTTACGGAAAAGCTCAACTAATAACAGCGCTAATAAGTGGGGGGCGTGGTGACTTTGGCGATCGGCGCGCCACTCAATTTACCCCACAGCCAATCACGGGCCCCCTCCTTGCTCGGGCCCCGGGGCTTCAGCCCCGCCTAGCCCAATGGTTAATACGGCCCTGCGCGTGACGCTTGTGGTGTTTTCAGCGTCTGCCATCTCACTAAATGAGTATATAAATACATCTACAACATCTCCAGAAGTACTCTGAAAGTCACTCCATGAGCATTTTACCGTTTCATTTGAGAGAAACTATATCACACTCAGAAACGTAAAAGGTACGGACACCCTTCAAAAAAAAGTTTGGTTTAAATTTTAGACATTGTGTGAGAAATATATTAGCTTATGTTCAGTAGAATGTACTACCACTAAAATGATTAAAACTTAATTTTTCAAGGAATAACCACAAAACATTTCTTCCATGATTTAATGTTAAAAGTAAATCTCCGTTGTTTGCCAAAAAATAAAGTTTGTTTAATTTTTCTGATAACCAGAAAAATGTAAATATACAACACACAATTTCTGAGGGAAAAATTTCATAAGGCTATTGGCTATTGTTTGGTAACAAATAAAACAATTGGTGAGAAAAAAATTAATATAACATCATTTTTGTTAAACTTTGAATAAATGTATGTGAAATTGTAAGTTTCATGATTGTAATCAAGTAGACATGCTTTTTGATTAATACAATTTAATTTAACCATTTAAAAAGGAGTCCAGAAAAATAAAATGGAAAAAATGGAATCCAGAAAAATTTAAATGGAATTTGGGAAAAAATAAACAGATTTCATAGCGCCCTAGTTTAGCTCCAACCCTAATTAAACTCCTGAACCAGCAACAGTCCTGAATCAAGGGTTGCGTTTGAATATGCATACTTCTGTTACATGTTCCCTGTGTGTGTTCTGCCCCGTCCGCAGTGTGTAACTTGTTTGTCTGCCTTAGCCACTCATTGGACCACACCCACTTCTTGTTAGTTCCAGTAATAACTCATTGGTTGCTTTTGTTCTCCCTTGTGTATATACAGCCCTAGTGTTTTATTTGGCCTTTGACAATCATTGTTTTCTGTAATGCTCTTATTCCCCTGTGCTTTTCTTGTTCTTTTGTTTTGTTTTGATTTCATTTATTAAAATCCTGTGCCTATAGATCAATGTCTCTACCTGCCTTCCTTCCCTACTATACAGCAAGAAAACAGTGCATTAAAAGAGTAGTATATCTGGATTCACAGTACTGATACAACAGCAAAGGTATCTTTAAAAAGTCCCTGGATGACCTTCCAGTGAGATTCTGAGGAGAAGTGTTGTGAATGGCAGAAAAACAATGCAACTGACGCTGGTAGGTCATATGACCAATGTAGTATGTTCAGATTACATTCATACTACACACATTTATACTACACTCTAAAAAATGCTGGGTTATTTCAACCCAACATTGGGTCAAATTTGGACTAACCCAACTTTTGGGTTAAAAATTTAATGTAAAAATTTAACCCAACAGTTGGGTTAGTCCATATTTGACCCAAAGTTGGGTTGAAACAACCCAGCATTTTTTAGAGTGTAGTATATAGAGTATTTTTTAATGGTTACAAAGTCCTAAAATGGTACAAAATGGTTACTCTCATGCCTCTGCATCTGTTAAACATCCTTCAGGCATCAAGGATAAAGAAACGCCAACTATAGAACTTCATAAAACCTGTGAAATCCTGCATAATCATCATAAATTCTATTTAATCACCATGCATCTTTATGCATCCAAAGAGACACTTTTATTTTAGTTTAATTCACTGCAAGTTCAAGAGCATATCAGCAGCAAACAGCTTGAAAAGCTGCTATGTGTGTGGTCAAGCAGATAAAAAATTCAAAGCACATAAAATATTTACTGATGATTCACATAATAGGAACATCATTTGGAATCACAATTAGGATTGCTCAGTATTTGTACTGTGATGCAACAGGCTTTTACTGGGCTATTTATCAGTGACTGTTTTAAAGTGATGGATTTTCTGAGGTCTCAGTGTGGTACTGAACTGTTTACCACACTCTTTTTATACAATCTTAGATGAAGTTTGTCGCATTGTCACTGATCAAAATATCAACTACTCAACATCAGTAAAATATGATTCAGTACAATAATTGTGCTGTATAGTAATTTCTGTTTTCTTTAACATTTTACCATCAGTCAGGATCACACGAAGACCACAAAGGAAATGTCTCACAGTGCGTCATGAGCTTACAAGAAGTTTCTTTATATTCATTCTCAATTCTTAACCAAGATGTATCCATCTATATTTTGAGCCTGATTGCTTTAAAATCCATATTTATGACATCAATATGACTTCCATAAGGTCCTGTGTTTTTGTGTATAAGAGCATTGATCCGATGGAAATTTTTCACCATTTAGCATCATCATTTACTCACCATGTCTTTCCAAACCTGTATGACTTTTCTTTTTGTCATAGTCTGAATATCATACATATCATAAAGGTACTGACTTGCATAGTATGGAAAAAAAAGTTCTTCAAAATATCTTCTTTTGTGTTCCACAGGAGACAGAAAGTCACAAAGGGCTGGAATGACACAAAGGTGAGTAAATGAATGGGTGAACTATCTCTTTATTTCTCTAGTGTGCAATGCACAAAGTTTCATTCACTACTAGCACCACAGACTGTTCCCCTTCTTCAAACTCTCAGAAGAAAGTGGGGTAGCCTGGGAGGGGGGCGGGGACACATCAGACAAGCATTTGATTGGCCGCTGCCCTTTGCATTCTTTGACCATCATTGGCTGAAATGAAGGGGAAACTAACTGTTGCAAATGTCTAAATGACTTGTTGTGCATGTGGGGCAAAAAGTTCCCGAAATAAACTGATATGTACAGCTCCATCTTTCTTTTCTCTGCGCTTACAATTCTGGCACGATTCTTCTTCTTCTTCTGGAAGAAAGAAATACAGAAGGGAAAGAAAGGAGAAGGAAAAAAAAAAAAAACCTAGATTCTATCTATTGTTCCTTACAGTCTTATGTACACTTCCACAACTCTTACCCTGCGTATGCAAATCTTTTTGACGTCATTCTACCTTCATAAAAAACCCTTCTCTAGAGCACACAACCCTTCCTCCCAGTCATGAGGTGCTGTCATGGGCTAATTCTGTACTCGGCACTCGTATTACCCCGAGAGAGAACAAAAAAGAATGTGTGTGTGTGAGAGTGAGATAGGGAGGGAGGGAGGGGCAAGCAAGTTGTGCCCAGGGTGAGCGAAAGCGGGAGGGGGTTGAGAATGCAGTAGCTAGTGATGAGAAGTTCGGATCATTTTACCGACTCGGACCTTTGAGTGAAGACTCGAGAGATGAACTAATCAATTCTCTTTCCGGCTCAGACTGCATTGGTTAAAGCTTATGGGGCTGTCACGTGACGAGCGAACGACTCGAAAAACCCGAAGACTCGAACCGGGTGAACTACTTGACTAATTCCAGTACAGAACCTATAGGATGTTGCGCATGCGCGACTGAACGAATCACTCCCGAGACGACTCGTTCTTCCCGAGTCACATTAAAGATTCGTTCGTTCAAGAACGACCCAACATTAGCAGAAGCACAGTTTGAGATTTCTAGGGAACCGGACAGAAGGAAACTGAGCAGCTCCTACAAAACAAGGAAGTACAGAGGGAAGGATGAGGTGGAGAAGCATGGAAAAATAACAAAGATGCCTTAAAGGAACATAGCGGCCAAGAAAGGAGTGGAGGACAAGAAGACGAGAAGAAAGTGGGCTGATAGATTAAGAGAAGGGCAAAGCAGCAGAGAAGTGATAAAAAGCCAAGGCCTGTCAGTAGAGAAAAGAGAGGGAAAAGAGAGCAAGCGGCAGTTACATTAAGAGGAGGGAGGGAGGGTGAGGAGATTAACAGTCTGAGAGAAAAAGAGAGTAGCTGTCAAGAAACAGACTCAGGGATAAAATAAGGAGAGGATGGCAGAGCACAAGAGGAAGTCGTTGGCAGCGGGAACATCCGCATTTAAATGAGCGTTTATGAGAGCACATGCATGTCAGCGGCTATGTGTGCGCCAAAGCTTGTGCGTGAGAGTGGATGCGCGTTATGAGGACTCTTATGCTCTGGCTTTTTCCTGTCATCCTTCTGTGTTCCTTCTGCAGTGTGGCCTTCTGGATATTCCTCTCTAACAAGTGAGTATATCCATTTCAGCCTGTGTGTATCTTATCTATCCTTCTATTTGGAGAGTGAACTTTAAAAGACCTGAGTGTTACAGCACATCGATACGTCTGCTGGCTACCAAGACTGAAATTGTCTTTTTCTGTCAAGTTAGTGACCAGTAATTTTTTAGTAAGCAAAGGCCACTTTAATAATTTTACTGTCAGATACACACAGACATTTGATTAGTAAAATATTACATTACTTTGTTATGAAGGGATTTTCATGAAAGCAAAGCAAGACGATGCTTTTGGGAAAATGGTTCAATGTTTTAGAATGCTGGAAAGGTCTTAAAATTGGACTTTAGATGTTTGCTGTTTACCCTGTTTCAGTAAAGTTTTGTATTGCATTTCACATTAGTAAATAATTGAAAGTTTATTTTGCTTGTCTGAACATTGATCTCATTGATCTCATTCCTCTATATGCATAATACACTGCAACTGCATGGGAATGAAAAGAAAATGAACGTAAAAAATGTATGCATATTAATGCAGAAATTCTAATTTGGCAGGATGATCTTTCTTAATTTATTTTGTACATTTGTTTTCTCAATCTTTGAGACAGTCTCTGTAACACATTGAGTATTATCACAGTCATCATAATCGATTATCAAATTCCATAATAAATGTAATTTGTTTACATTCTCGCTCTTAAGTCAGCTGGAATACAATAAGTGCACTGAACAGCCGAAAAGCACAGTTTGCGTTAGGTTAGAGCATTCTGAATCTTGACATGTTAATGATATGAAAATACTGTGAGAAGTTGGATCGGGTAAAAATAGAAAAGCTCAGAGAAGTTGGATCAGCTAAAAATAGTTCTTCAAAGTAACATTTGCAGGTTACTGAAAATACTGAGTATTTCGTCAGTCAAACTGACATTACATTTTGAAATGTGGTTTCTAGTGTAATATTATATTGTGTCTATTTGTATCAGTTATTTAACATGCTTTAACACTGGCTTTACATTGCTTGAGGAAATATATAAATGATTATCCATGGCATTACTGAGGGTAATGTTTTTTTCTGTCATGGCTGTGACCTTTCCCTTATTGTGTGCTGTTACATTGGCAACAGTAGCCTTTAATCACAACAAGGCATGTGGGAGATTAAACTTGCTGAGAACTTCACGGCGGCACAGAATTGTTCCATCATAGGTAATGTGAATTAGGCTTCTGTTATTTAGATGCCAAATTACAAGAAAAAAAATTAAGTCTTTAATTTTTAGTTGAAGATAAGTATAATAAAAGTGGATTTTGGTGAATCACCTCTGTAACGCTAAAATGCTAAATAGCTACATAGGCCTCATGAAGGGTAAACCTACAAATAGATTATATCCTGAGTTTGGAAGGTCAGAGGTCACCTGTGTGAGATTATAGTTCTCACGGTAGTTTGTCTGAAGTATGAAGGTAATTTTAGGATTCTTTTCAACAAGGATGTTTGTGTTTAGATTTACTGAAGCTTGGATATGTGAACTGCTCAGAGGAATTTTCTTTTTTCTTTTTTTATAAAACATCTTTCTTGAAATGTCAAATTAAATACTTCAGACAAATTAACAAAATACTACATTTACACCACAGGATCACTCACAGCTCTAATCAGCGTAGTTTAACCACGACGCTTGAGGGTTCAACTCAAAGACGCCTGGCTCTATTTTGCAAACAGCATGCAACAGAGGCAGAAAGTGATATTTATGATATCAATGTTTCCTGTAGGATTTTTTTCTAGTTATGGTGGCAGGACAGTTTCCTGTGGATCATGCCTCCTTCCCCCTGGTGGTTAAACCTCCCCACCCAAGAATCATGTGCACTCAAACTCAGAATTGAATTTATTTGAATTTAAACAAAAAACATTAACAAGATACAAATGAAATTAACAGTACTTTAAGTTTTCCAGGTCGGTCTAACAGTAATATTTAGGTACAGAATTACTACAATTCAGCTGTAAAATAACACTGGAAAGTCTTCACTGTATAAATAAACAGTAATGACACAGACAGCAGCAGGTTTATTTAGGCTGCTGTTTCTTTTAAGACCTCATGCATGGATCTAATATACTGTTACATGTGCGTTTTGCTTCTCAACAATTTATATTCTCTTAATAACCTATATACAGACTATGTTTAATATAAACCGACTGTGTTTACGTGAACACTTGCCAAGATGGGTATTTTGACATAATTTTGTATGTATTTGGCCATTTACATGCAATAAGGTGCAAACTCTGTAGTTATTCAAGTCCTGCTCTGTCTCCTCCACTAATTACCCGACTGTGAATGATGTGAGCGGCGTCATTATGATGCCACTGAAAAGCTGCAGCCATGGCAGGGGATGATTTTTAGTGTGGCGGCCCGCCATGGCAGAATGAATGCAGTGGAAACACTGTGATATGGTGTAACAGAAAGTAAGGGAGGGACAGAAAGTGAAAACTAAGATAAGGAGATCAAGGGAGAAATATGTTGTGAGACAGAGACAGGTTGTCTGCAGCACACAAAATATTACTTTCGCACAGCCTGTCAAATTCAAGGACACGGGAACTAACTGTTGTTAATGTTCTCCTGATAAAGCCAATAGTTACTGATATTTTATCTGCCGTTATGTGAGCTGCAAGCATGGCCGTAGCTAGGCTTTGATAATGAGTGAAGTCTGGGGTGGGGTTAAAAACTGTGCTAAAATAACCCCTACAAGTCAAGTCACCTTTATTTATAGCGCTTTTAACAATACAGATTGTGTCAAAGCAGCATTACAGTATCAACTAGGAAAATAGTGTGTCAATAATGCAAAAGGACAATAGTAAACACTCAATTTTCAGTTAAAGGCAGTTCATCATTGAATTCATTGATGTCATCGTCCAGCTCAGTTCAGTTTAAATCTGTGCAATCAAGTCGACGATATCGCTGGAAATGAAGTGTCCCCAACTAAGCAAGCCAGAGGCGAGAGCGACAAGGAACCAAAACTCCATCGGTGACAGAATGGAGAAAAACCTTGGGAGAAACCAGGCTCAGTCAGGGGGCCAGTTCTCCTCTGGCCAGACGAACCAGCAGTTTGTTCCATGCTGCAGCAAAAGATCACTGGGGATCTGACTCTGGGGCTCATCTAGTTGTACTGGTCTCCGCTGACATTCAGGGAAGCTCATTACAGACATGTAGATGTTTGTGAAAGATGTTTTCTCTGTTTTGGAGGGATGAACATTGTTAAATCATACCATATTTATTGCATCAAAATTTGTTAATACTTTACAATAGGTTAGGGGTGGATAATTTGATAAGTTGTTTATTATTCATGCAACAATACATAGGCTATTACTGTTATAGTTTTCATAACCATGGCTATGTGATAACTTTGTCTAGTGCTCTTATGAATGTTTGTAGCATGATTTTGTGAAAATTTAACTACTAAATTACTAAAAGTCCAAAGATGTTTTTCTGCCAACATGGTGGAGGATGCACCCGCGCTCACAACTCAAGAATCGTTCACTCCGCCAGCGTTTCACACCGATCATTTTCATTCAACGGATGCCAAACATTCTAGCAAACGGTCTAAACGGAATTATTTTGAACAGCAAATTAGTCATTCAGAGAACAAATTTTGTTTAAATATGAAAAATTTGGCTGCAAGCATGCCTATATGTAAATGTAGAGTAAATGTACATTTTAAATCTCTTTCTCTCTACAGTAATGTAATCCCTCACCCTTCATCTAGGATTCCTCAAAAAAGCTCAGAAACAAAATCTTGCAAGGGATGCAGCAAGTAAGCTTTCACAGCACATAATGACTGATTTTTTTACATAGCAGACACCAAACATAAATGCCTCCAGATAGTTAATGTTTTATACATTTTATTTATTTTCATATTTTCATTTATTAATTTCAGTCATATTAGAATATAATTATTTCAGGTTTGTGTTTATAAATTAATTATTCATGTTTACATTTCTGTAATTTCTCTTATAGAAATTAAACAATTAAACCTGAAATCACTTTATGCATCTCTAGCTCATGAAGCACATGTTTGTGAACCACCACAGTATGTCATTTCTGTTTGTATGCATTTCATTCTTTCAGAGACAATGTATTAATTGCCAAGGCACTGGAGAACTACTCGCACAAATGGAAAAAACACGAGGCAAACTTTAAAAGATTCAGGTAAAACAGTATCCCAGAGCGGACCATGAGATGTTCTCATAAAGGTTAAACTGAGGCATCTGTGGCAAAGCGTTGTTGGATAAGAGTAAAAGTATTGTTCTGTTGATTATGGATCACATGAACCAGACAAATATGCTACAGAAATGCTTACTTAAAGGGGTCATGAACTGAGAAAACAAAATTCCCTTGATCTTTTGACATAAGAGGTCATTGTATAAAAACCAGAGGTGGGGGACTCGAGTCACATGACTTGACTCGAGTCAGACTTAAGTCGCAAATTTTAGGACTTGAGACTTGCTTGACAAATATTCATCAAAGACCTGACTTGAATTTGACTTGATATTCATGACTTGAGACTTGACTCGGACTTGAGTTAAATTACTTGAAATAACTTGTCTTTTGTTTAATAAATATCTGTTTGTTTTTGAACGCAACGCAACCTAACCAAGTGACGCAGCAGGCAAGCAGTAAGAGCGTGGACACAGTGTTGCCAATTTAGCAACTTTGTCGCTAGATTTAGCGACTTTTCGGACCCCTTTTCAGACCCCTTGGACCAATGTTACCAAGTCCGTGGTTTTCCCGCGGAATTGGGCTACTTTATCACTGTTGCCGTGGGTTGTTTTTCATGTCCGCGTGTTAAAGCGACCCCGATAACGTGATATTTAGGCCCTGGAGTGCGAATTTTACCAGGGGAACCCCACCAAAAAGGTGTATTTTACCCCCCAGAACGCTATTTTTAACGGGGAGTCCCCCTCGAAATGCCATTGGGCTAGTTTTGGGTAGCAATTGGGCGGGTTTTGTTGTGAAAACCTGGCAACCCTGCCCAGGGCCGGATTAATATAAGGGCTAGGCGGGGCTGAAGCCCCAGGGCCCGCAGATTGAGGGGGCCCGACGTGATTGGCTGTGGAGGAAAGGAAAATTAGACTTAGAATTGATTGGCCATCGGGAGCACCCAGCCGATTGCCAAAATCTCACCAAGCCCCCACATATTAGTGTCTGCGCTATTTCAGTCCAAAAGATAGGAGCGATAAAAAATGTATTTGTACTAGTTTACACTAGAGTTGCGGGTATCTTTTAATCGCCTCGGCTTTACCGTAGCGCATGGGAAACAAACACTAAAAGCCAAGTGATGAAACGGCACTAAGTTACCTGATTAAACCGCGCAGCGCAAGAGAACAGCTGGACCACACCGGACCGGTGTCTCCCGCCCGCATAGCGCTGACAACGACTGCAGCTCGACACTTTCGCCACTCTATTGAAGTGATAATAAGCAGCGCTTGCCCATTTGAATTCCACACACAACACTTATATGTGAACAGTAAAGTCTCTGTGGTGACGTAGCGCATGGGAAACAAACACTAAAAGCCAAGTGATGAAATGGCGCTAAGTTACCTGATTAAACCGCGCAGCGCAAGAGAACAGCTGGACCGCACCGGACCGGTGTCTCGCGCCCGCACAGCACTAACAACGACTGTAGCTCGACCCTTTCACCACACTATTGAAGTGATAATAAGCAGCGCTTGCCCATTTGAATTCCACACACGACACTTATATGTGAACAGTAAAGTCTCTGTGGTGAAGCTAGCGGAAACCAGATTGAATAGCACCAACCATGTAAACTGAAGTGTAGATGTAAACTGTACAAAACTCTACTGTAAATAAGCAATTTAATCCACAGCACCACACCTAGGCTATTTATCATACATAACTGTAGAAATATGGTTAATGATATTTATTATTGTCACAAAAATTGTTATAGGATAGTTATAGCCTGTTAAATATTGGTTCAAATAAAGGCAATTTTATAAAGGTTTACTAGGCTTGTAACGATCGGCCTTATCGGCCGAGTTACATGGATTTAAAATGGGTCAGATTAAACTGTGTGAGATAAAATAAGTGTTTTAAAAAGATGAGACAACAACAAAAGTAGAATGAATAAATCGTGTATTTACATAATGCACAAGGAACTTAAAACACAATAAAACTAGAATAACTTAGGCTGTTAAAAGCAGATTGTCCATTTAAATCGTACCCTAAAACAGTCCTTAAGAATCCCGGTGTGTTGAAGTCCCAAGGTAGAAGTGTCCACCGGTGTATATACACAATTCCAAAGAAAGTGATAATCCAAAGTGAGTGAGATACTGGAAAGGCAAGTCCATGAACAACTCCACAATCCAGCGTGGTTGTTTGGTCAATGACCCTGATTGTTTGACATGCTGCTTGCTTTGTACTGGTTTACTTCCTTATTCCTGTCATGTGATTGACCACATGACAGGCAGACCCATGAACATTTTAAAGACATACACACATCAAATAATTAAGAGGATTAAAATGGCTAAGACAACATGTAAAACCATTAAAACTCAAATATATATATATAAAAAAAAACATCTTAATATATATTGAGCGGTAAAAACATGTACCTTAGCTACTCCAATCTCTTTGGATGTAATCTTTTCCCCATTCATTTCTTTCATCTTTAGTAGTTTGTTTTTTTGTCCAACATCTTTCACTATTATCAGAACTCTCCCTTGTCCTAAACATTTAGCCAAAACAACTGTTCCAATGATTTTATCGATCGCTTTGGATAGTCCTATTGGATGCAAATGCTTTCCTGAACTCTTTTCAAATGTCAACATAACTTTAAAACCATTCTCCTCAGTATTTTGTACAATTTGTTCTCTTGGATTTTCCTGATTTGCTTTGTTGTTGTTTTTTATTGTATCTTGTGTAGTTACCACCATATCCCCACTATCTTCCTGGTCCTTATAAGATTTTTTACGTTTTGAGTTTTTCTTTCTTGAATATACCTCCGTAAATCCTGACCTGTCCTCCATTATCGATTCTTCAGAATCTTCATCCATGACTGCACAACAGCAAACTTTTGTTCTCTGCTCTGCCTGTCCCTTCTCCTTCAGGACCCCACAACGCCAAGTTCCGTGTTGGTTTTAGTTGTTTGCCGTTTAACGTTCACAGGTTGTCGTTATTTTTAAAAGTCAAAACTCTCCCTCCCGCTGCTATCTCAGCACAGTGTCGCCATCGCGGTGGGGTTTCCTTGCAGGGGCTACTGATAAATGTCTGTTGAAAATTTAAGGCCTAAAATATATCACAATCAAATGGACACAAATAAAGGTTTAACGTTTAAGATGGGTTAAACTGTTCACTCGATTTATTTAGAAATGAGGTAACGTTAACAAATTACATCATGGCCACAATTGAATAAAACAAGGGAACGAATTAATAGCCCAAGCCCAGCGAAAAAATTATTAATCATGGACACGATTTCACTATCATGATTGTTTTAACAACTCAGCTGTATGTGGACAAAATGCATATTGCATTTTTTTTGTTGCAAATAAAACTCCCATAGTCCATAACTATTGTAGTTTTAACTTATTTTAATATATAAATTCAGTTAAATCATCAATCATTTGTATGACTTGCTTGACCCAAGCAGTGACTTGACTTGACTTGCTTGATTCTCACACTTGGACTTGTGGACTTGCTTGAGACTTGAAGGTTAAGACTTGAGACTCACTTGTGACTTGCACATGTGTGACTTACTCCCACCATCCTGTAAGTTTCAGAACTCAAAACTTTCTCATTAGTCTAAAAACAGCATAGCCTATATTGAAGCCAATCTGCCAAACCCACAGATTGTGGAATGTTCTACTCCATGATGTAATAGTGTGGATAAATCCATGTTGAAAACCTACCTTTTTGACTTGGCGTTTTATCAATGAGAACTTTCTACTGTACTGTTTCTTTTAGTAATTATTTTGTATTGTCTTATTGAAATGTTTTTATTGTGCAGCACATTGGTCAACCCACGGTTGTGTTTAATAGTGCTATATAAATAAAATTGACATTGACATTGACATTGATAAACACGCAGAGGAAGATCAACACCTGCTTCTACATCACTGCTTTAGCCCCGCCCACTGATTCACGCATGTATTGGAAAGAGCGAGAGAGGCAAACGCAGGTCTACACAGAAAACAAATGAAGACGACAAGACGCTGTGCAGTGCCAAGTTGTGGAAAAACAGTCTTTGCATTGCCTTCCTTCTGATCCCAACATTAGAAAAGAGTGAAGTAACTTTATTTGTAAGAAAGTTCCAGACCCTGTCAGTAAGAACTTGGTCCTTTATTCGCTTCAATTTTTAACATTTTTTTTAATTTTTAATTTTTTTTACTACCGCAGATTCGTTTACAAACAAGACGGAATTCGACTCAGGATTTTCAGAAAGACTGAAACTAAAAGACGATTACTTTGACAGTAATGTCAGGACATTATTTGACATTAATATAAGACTATTGCTTTGTCTGTCATTACAGATCGTTTGATATGTATTGAGTATTTATGGGGTTTTGACCTAAGTCACAGCAGCGTTCATCTGTGAAGGATGTCGGCTGTCAAACACACAACTATTAGCCAATCATATAGCAGTAGGCGTTTACTTCTGAGTCTACAATCCGCCACGTCTATTCAAACAGAGCGTTTTGATGAGGGGGGTTAAAAACAGTCAGCATATTACTTCTAAATTATGATGTTTTTGATGTAATCTTGATAACATTATAAGTGGACCAGAGAACAGTACAAAATAAAAAGCAGGCAGTTCATGACCCTTTTAAAGAAACGGTTCACCCAAAAATGAAAACTATTATCAAAGGATCTGTTCCTTTGAGGTTCGATTTTATGTCTTTATTACACAAAAACATATTGGGATTTTCTGGCCTATAAACTATAAAAATATAAAAGCTTCTTTTTGTCTATTCATTAGATTTTCACATGACTGCAACACATCAGAATGAGCATCTGTTTCCTTCCAGGTCATTACTGAGTAGCAAATGCCATGCTGTGTCAAAGGCTGTGGTCACACAGAATAACACCCCACTGGGGTCAAATGTTATCTATGATGGAGAGAGGAGAAAGCCGCTACAGGTGACACAAGCCCTGTTCAACATATTAGCTAAGGTAGTGTACCAGCATTAAAACATAGGGTGAATTACAGGTGCATCTCAATAAATTAGAATGTCGTGGAACTTCAGTCTGTGTGCATTGAATTTATTTAATACACGAGTTTCACAATTTGAGTTGAATTACTGAAATAAATGAACTTTTCCACGACATTCTAATTTATTGAGATGCACCTGTACTGTATGGTTTCTTGAAATGAATTCGTAGTTACAGTGTGTGTGTTTGTAGGAGCAGCCCTTTGGAAATGCAACATGGGAGTCATGTGCCGTGGTGGGGAATGGAGGTATTTTGGCCAACAGCAGCTGTGGAGAAGAAATTAATTCAGCCCAGTTTGTCATTAGGTATGTATTAGATCAACCCATGTTACCTATTGGCCAGATTAGAGTCAAAATTATCAGAATATCAATTCACATTAGTATAATTCCTATAATATTGGTGGCACAATAATTATTCATGTTTTTTTATGCTCCTAAATGTAGGTACAAGACTTAACACTGTATTTGATATAGACCACAGGCCAAAATGGTACCTCTCTCATTTTATCTCTGTCTACCCTTGCATTTTAGATGCAACCTTCCGCCATTGGATAACAGATATGAGAAAGATGTGGGCAACAAAACCAGCCTGGTGACTGCAAACCCCAGCATCCTCCATGAGAAGTGAGTCTGTGATTGTGGGTTTGGCTTTAGTGACAAATAAGATGTCATTCTGTTTTGACAAAGAATCAGTTTCTTGCTGCTATAAATGCAGCAGTGCCTAATACATCGTGAACAGGATGAACGATTATCAATCCGTGATTTAAACTCACTCAAAGAAGGGCTTTCCACGTGCTATTTTTCTATTCAATTTGTTATGTGGACAGATGATTTACTGTTATTAAGGCTGATATATCAGATACGGTTTGTCGCACATGTATTTTTCTCCGATGCAGACAAAGTACTTCCTCTAATATCACACTCCATGGTGCATCAACACCGACTCTTATGAGCCAGTGACTCAAAACCTAAAGCTCCACCAGCCAGTGTAGTTCAATTAAAGAACGAATGACCCTAAAGAGCAGCTTGTTTTAGTGAATCGAAAAACGTATAGTGCAAACAGTGTACAATTACCGAAATGAGTCAGTTCCATTTATTGAATCAAACGCATAGAGCTGAATTTAGATTAGTTAGGACACTTTTTGTCATCGAAATTAGTGGCTTACAACTATGAGATCAATGTCGATACTGATGGTTGTTCATATGACAGCGTTTAGCTAAATATACACATTATTCTCTTTGCCACATTAAAAGTTTTCCAACATTTTATAATGGACAATTTGCTAGGTAACTGCCCACATTATTTTTTCATACTTTCCATAGCTGCGGTAGTTCAGCCTCGTCTGGCTAACCGATTATATTTCCTGAATTTCGAAATCTTATCCAATGATATAAAAGCAGCAGTAAAGCATAGATAATATCAAATTAAATATCTCGAGAATTTGTTATCCCACACAGCAGATCGTGTTCAGGCTGGCAATTGGCGACCGTTTTTAAATGGCGGGAAGGCATGCACCGAAGCTTATGTGGAATATGACTGCAAATGTTTACTTATCTGAAAAATATTGTTTATGAGTCTATTTGTTTTTTTGCAAAGAAAGATATTTATAAAGTTAATAATAAATAAAATAAAAAGAAACAGTCGAAATGTTCTACAGTCTAGGGTCCTGGATTAATCTTATTATCAAATGATCAATAAACACTTGAAATACTATGTAATCAATTTAATAAACTGAGTGAAAATGTTTCTTTCTTTCTACAATCATACAACGTACCTTTAATATCAAAATACTTGCAAAAAAGTATGAATATACATATAAATAAATTATAAATATAGCTTATATTATAAAATTATAAATAGTGTTGTTGTGTTGTATGTAGTTAAGGGCATTTATCAGACTTCATTTATGGCACCTCTAAAAAGTCTAAGAAAAGTCTTCAAAAAGTTTCTGTAAACAATTTTTTATGCATTTATTATTGGGTTTATCTTTGGCAATGAAATTGCATTTATTTTTTCACAGATAGGGCCTATTTATTCCTTACTAAACCGAAAAACCTAAAAACATTGTTAACGGGACCGAATTACTGTGAGGAATATTCAAGCTTTTCTTTCTCCTCCTCATCTGTTACAGGTACAGTGGACTGATGGAGCGTCGTCGTCCATTTGTGGAAAGCCTTCGTCCTTATGGACAAGCCTTATTGCTGTTGCCAGCCTTCTCCTACGGTCACAACACGCCTGTATCCCTGCGTGCCTTTTACACACTGGAGGACTTTGGCAGCGACAGCCCGCTGCCCGTTTTCCTGAATCCAGAATACTTGAGGAGGTTGTCGAAGTTTTGGCGTGAGAGAGGCCTTAACTCGGTTCGTCCCAGCACAGGACTCATCATGGCCAGCTTAGCACTAGAAATCTGTTCAAATGTCCATTTATATGGTTTTTGGCCCTTCAATAAACATCCAAATGACAGTCGGCCGATCACCAACCATTACTACGATGATCGGGAGAGCAAGAAGAACGTGCATTCTATGCCAACCGAATTCGAACATTTATTAAAACTTCACAAGCAAGGTGTGATTCGCATACACCTTGGCGAGTGTCAACCCACTTAAAGTTAAAGGCCTTGCCTGCAGTGTACTGCACACCCCTAAAGAATACCTCACAGTTTGATTAAGGACTACAACAGGCCACCTGGATGGGTCTGGAATGCGCACTGAATTTATATTGCCTATATTGCTGTGCAAAGCAGCAGCCATGACCATGCACAAAAAAAAAAATCATGTTTTTTAAGCTACTTTGACATAATCTTGCACACAAAAATAGCTGAAAACAAATGCAATTATTTTAGCCTTGGTATACTGTGAAAGAATTTCATTAGGAAAATGACTCCTAGAACAGCACCCCTAAACACTCCTTAAGCAGACTTGCCTTAGTCAGCGTTTAACGTGCTCGCTGTTGGTGCTCCTCCAGCTCTGTTGCATTCATCACAAGTGCCAGTCTGTCCTCTTTAGCAGTTGTTAGCAGTGAATGTGAATTTGATCTCAGGTGTGCAGAAATAGCTGTATTAGCAGCACAGGATTATAACTCTAGACCTTGAATCCAGGACTCAGATCTCAGCTAGGAGATCGCAGAAATGTCTGGATGATTGGAAACATGACACGACATTTACACTGAGAAACAATAGGAAGCATGGATGTGGGTTAGCATAACTGAGAGTAAGAACACGAGAGGTGTAAAAGCTGACAAGAGTGGCAAATTTCAAATGTGCCAATTTTGAATGCCCTGTCTGAGAACGTTATGACTCTTACAGCAATCACTGTAAACTAAGTACAATTTGCTTTGAATGATTAAATATCAATTTGTGAGATTTGTTCTCCTTTATCTTAAAACCTTAAAGGGATTTCCCCCAAAAAGAAATTTCTGACAACATTTACTCACTCTCATGTCAGAACATAAAAGATATTTTGAAGAATGTTGGTAACCAGACTATTTTGGTTACCTTTGACTTTCAATGTACTTGTTGTTGACTGAAAACACTCCTTGATGCATTTGTGAGTTTAGACATGAGTAAATGACAAAATATTAATTGTTCTGTGAAACATTCCTTTAAATCATCTGCAGAATTATTAGACTAATTTGTTCCAGTCTTAATTTGCTTCTCTCAAAATATTGTACAAAGTAAACTCATGCCGACTCTTTCCATTTGAAGGGGAATAAACACTGAGGCATTTAGACTGATGACAGTGAGTTGGCCAGTAGAAAGGCTTTTTGCGGTCAGATGTTCTCACTGGAGCTTGTTATGATAGAACAGCTTGGCAATTTGTGCCTTCTGAAATTCCTCTGCGTGTGAATAAAAGTAGGTGTTGACGGATGGGCCCCTATTACATAAAACTGTACCATCAAACTACAATGGACAAGAAACGAGTGGAAGCCCATTCTTTTGGAAAGGTTTGTAAAGATAACAAAGTCATCGATGAGATGCCTTTGCAAAACAACTATCAACTAATCAATACTCTCTAACAGCAAGACACAATATACATCTGTGAGATGATATAGTCACAGTTCAGTTCAATGTGTAATGTTGATTCCAAAGACAAAGAACTATACATTTTCATGAAAACAAGCAGTTTTGTTAATACTTTTTGCTACTGATAAATTGACTCTTTAATATTTGAAATAATACATGTAAATGTACACTATGCACACAAAATAATTTACTATTTAAATGGATAGTTAATCTGAAAATGAAAATTTCTGCTATATTCACCCTCATTTTTCCAAACCTGTATGAATTTCTTTATTCTGTGGAACACAAAAGAAGAACTATTGTCCATATAATTAAAGTCAAAAGGGTCAACACAACACTGGACCCCATTGACTTTTACTATATGGCCACAACATTTTAAAGGGGTCATATGATGCGATTTCAAGTTTTCCTTTCTCTTTGGAGTGTTACAAGCTGTTCGTGAATAGATAAGATCCCTGAAGTTGCAAAGACTAAAGTCTCAAACCTAAAGAGATATTCTTTATAAAAGTTAAGACTCGTCCACGCCCTCCTAAAACGCCTCGTTTAAACACGCCCCCACATATCTACGTCACTGTTTGGGAAGATTTGCATAACACGGCCCAAATGTTCAAGCAAAGAATGAAGGCGTAACTTTATTGTTGCTGCCGCTGCCATGTTGTGAAGACACTGTGTTTCGTTGTGAAAGCGAAAATACTTTGTTTGGTCTTCCAAAAGAAGACACGACTAGAAATCAGTGGTTAAGTTGTAT
>NW_015541005.1:3057029-3057215 GCF_001515605.1 Sinocyclocheilus anshuiensis | reverse complement strand
GTAAAAAGACAGTATAAGTCATTATAATCCGTAATTATGTCCCCACTGGATGCAACAAATGCCTCGTTTATAATGTATTTTAATGTTTTTGTCTCGTCGCTCCGGCCGGGACAGGGCTTCACAGTATGGTGAGGGGCGTAACATTTCCGTCACATGCTTGAGGTATTCGGCCAATCACAACGCATT
>NW_015541005.1:3033559-3056099 GCF_001515605.1 Sinocyclocheilus anshuiensis | reverse complement strand
GAGTTTTGAGCAGTGTAGAGTAGCGCTTGTTGTTTGTTGTTTCTCCGATCACAAATGCAGACACGGTTTTATGTTTACGCGGCGCGATGCAACGCAACGCGTAAAAAGACAGTATAAGTCATTATAATCCGTAATTATGTCCCCACTGGATGCAACAAATGCCTCGTTTATAATGTATTTTAATGTTTTTGTCTCGTCGCTCCGGCCGGGACAGGGCTTCACAGTATGGTGAGGGGCGTAACATTTCCGTCACATGCTTGAGGTATTCGGCCAATCACAGCGCACTGGATAGCTGGCCAATCAGAGCACACCTTGCTTTTCAGACCGATGAGTTTTGTAAAAATCGACGCGTTTCAGAAAGGCGGGGCATAGAGGAGAAACAATAATGTACAGTATGTGGAAAATAATGTGTTTTTTGAACCTTAAACCGCATAAACACATTTCATTGCACCAAATACACAAAATTATGTTCTTTTTTAGCAACATCATATGACCAAACTTTTTAAAATTTGTTAAATATCAATTATTTTGTGTTCCACAGAATAAAAATATTTTGGGGTGAACACTCCCGACAATATTTGAATCTGTGTTGTGACCCCTTAAAGGGATAGTTCACCCAAAAATGATTAATGAGTTTGCATTTACATATAATCAGATGGAACGAATAGTATGCATATTTGGCATGCTGTCTGAGGGAAGCTAGGGCTTCGAGCTCGGAATTTAGCCCGAACCCAGAAAACTCCCCCATATCCCCAAGCTACTCAGTCACACTTTATTTTAAGGTCCAATTCTTGCTATTAACAAACCATTAACTATGACTTTTGCCTGAACAAACTCCTAATTTGCTGCTTAATTGATAGTTTGTAAGGTAATTGTTAAGTTTAGGTATTGGGTAGGATTAGGGATGTAGAATATGGTCATGCAGAATGCGCGCTTTATAAGCACTAATAAATAGCCAATATGTTAATAATAGGCATGCTAATAAGCAACTAGTTAATAGTGAGAATTGGTGCCTACTGAAGTGTTACCAGAAACTCGTACAGGTTTCAAACAGGTGGAGAATGAGTAAATAACATATTTTTCATTTTGAGTCAGCTCGCTGGGCAGTGTTGCTAAAAATGCCAAAATAATTTCCTTGAATTAAATCTTGTGTGAAAATTTCATTAAACTAACAAACAAATTTATGTATTTGTGTCATAAACGATGTTTTGGCACACTCAAGCAGATACTCGCCATCTACAACTATGGGAAACATATTTGAGATTTCCTTGAATTAAATCTTGTGTGAAAATTTCATTAAACTAACAAACAAATTTATGTATTTGTGTCATAAATGATGTTTTGGCACACTCAAGCAGATACTCGCCATCTACAACTATGGGAAACATATCTGTTCATCAGGTGTGTTAATTAGGCCGAAGATGAGATACCATCTGCCCCCTTCTTTTAATATTATCTCTCTTCCTAACCCTTGTGCTTTGTTGTCTGTGTTTTATCAATTTGCTGTCAATTTCGTGACCCTACAGAGGATAAGCGGATGCACGGTGTATACTTTTGCTTTTTGAAACGCGTTGCAAGCTGTTCTGCACACACTCGGGGGATTCCGCTCATGTTGGCCCAGCGACCCGTTTTTTCTGCCTCTGTGTTACACCCTTTTAAGGGAAAGACATTCCCATTGGGAATTCCAAGAAACAATGTTCTGGACATGAGTAAGAGCGACAAACGTGGCTCGCCCCCGTGTTTCTCTTGCAAACACACCATCTGTCAAAAATAGAGATGAATAATAGGTTGACTCCTTCACAAACCATCAAAATCACTCCTTTGACGAACAAAGAGACAATCGACACAGGTTCCTTTAAATGCCAAATGCACATATTCTCTCTCAGACACACAGCATTGCCATTTATCTCATTTTATTAACAAAATAGCTCTGAACATGCATTTTCAAATCCAAAGAGAGGGTTCTCCAAAATTGGAAATAATTGTACATCGCTGGACAATCCAGTTTGGCACATTAAAAGCATTTTTTTCTCCCTCGTTTTTCAAACACAGTGACAACATTTATAGAAACACATACCAGTCAGGACAAACAAAGGTCTTATAAAACACATTAATGGCTTGATGATAACCAGGAAAGGGCAATAAATAGAAACGCATACTTCCACATTCACACACGCTCGTCAGTAAGAATGCCATCAGACTTCATTGTGACCTGCTGAAAAGGCTTGCTTTCAAAGCGATGTGTCAAACTCTGAAGCAAAGTAGCTTACTCAGTTTCTTTCTCAGACAGCTGACAAAATACGAGAGAGGTTTTTCTTGAGGATCGCCTCGGCTAACCCTGACTCCACAAACGCTCACACATTAAACGTAAACACACTCATTGGTGCTCAGATGTGGGACAGAGGGGTCTCTTATACTCACTCCATCTGGAGCGCTCCAATATACAGCTGTTAGAAACTCCAACACACATCCACACAGAAAAGGACAAAGTAGTTACATTGCAGAATCCTTTTTGTTTAGAGTTTTCCCATTGGAAATTGCCCTAAAACATTCCTATTTTCCCTGCCATGCAAAATCATATTCGATCATGTCTATGAAAAAAAGGATTCACTGAGCATACTGGGAAACATATTTGCACTGATTGACTACAAATACAGCACATAGTTTGTTTTTACTACGATTAAAGGCAACAAAATCCTAAAAAAACCAACTATTTTGTAATAATCATATCATATGGGCACTGTTGAATAGAACTCTGTGTATTAAAAAAGCTAATAAAAAACGAAACCAAATCGACGTTTAAAAATACAAACAAGTCAAGTCTCAATTAGAAACCACAAATCTAATGCCACAATCTTCAGCATCAATAAATACTGCTGAAATGCTGATATGTAAAGGGTTTTCTTTTCTTTAATTCATTAATCAAATACTAGTCACATGCACTCATGCAATCACTCCCCGCCGCCTCGTCCTCAGCTACACGCAAGCACACACACACAGGCACACACAATGGTGTTCTATGGCGTGTTTTCCTCAGTCCGCATGACTGCATAGTAGCTCGATGTCTTTGTGACAAACAGTATTTGGTCTCCCATGGCAATTGTCACAAACTGAAACATCCTACATAAAGGCAAAAGTCTCACAAGTTGGAATGTGGCAGTAAGAGAGAATGGAAGACTCTTCACACAGTGTTTATGAATCTGTTTGTGTGTACCTTAGATATCTACATCGCATGATCTGAAGAGTGCCACTGTTAAACTTTCAACCTCCATTTGAACCAAGTTAGACCTGCTACTTGGATTGGCTATATCAAGTTTGTTAGAGCTAGAGGATGTTCCCATAAATACAGGTTCATAAGAGCAATACCAACAATACACAGTGACTTTCAGACAAGTCAATCTGAATGTAAAATAGTTTCATATGCACCTAAAAGTACAGAATTTCCACACTTTATGAGCAATGAATTTCCATGATTTTTCCCCTTATTCAGCATTCAATTACTGGATAAAGAATTTTAAAAATAATTTCATAATGACTGAACTCACAAAGAGTAATTTCTATCTAAAGAAACAACCAAGAAAACTGAGCACTACAATTAATTTACCTTTCTTTTATTTTTTTTTAATTAATTTCCTCTTTTTTTTCAGGTCTGGAAAAACACTTTTAAAATTCAATGTCATTTCCAGGACTGTGGGGACCCTGTATATATTTATATGGCTGATAAGACTAGACTGCAAATGCTTTCTTCACCAGTAGGGGATAGTACAAGAACAGAGTAGGAAGTGGATCCATCAACAGAATATCCCAAGTCTTGGTGGCTAGAAATACTACAGAGATCTCAAACCTAAGAGAATCTCTAGAACTGAAAGACATTGCTCTGCTTCCTCAAACACCCATAGCTATAAAAACATTTGCACTGGATGTGTTTGCGTGTTTGTAAATGTAGATTTACAGCTTATTTCACAGGACTGTTTGTTGGGTCTTGAAGACCACAGTGTACCACCACAGCATTGGTGTATCATTGCATTGTTATAGCTTGGCATCTTGATGCAAAAGTTATTGTTTAACACTGGCAAAAGGAAGACAGCTGGTTTGGAATCGGATTGTAGCGTCATCACTCTTACGGAAGAATCCGATAGGAAGACTTTCTCAACTCACTGAATAGTTCCGAACTTTGAAAACGGACAGTTTTTTTCTGGATTATGAGGGAATGTTCTTAGAGCTCGACGTAATCTACGTAATAAAGATTATTTTAGGAAGATCAAGAAATAGTACGAAAAAAATCCATCTCATTCATGGACTTTCTTTAAGGCACCGAAAGCACTTCAAAAAGATATACAGCATTTTTCAAATCACGTGTTTGCAGTCTTTGTAATCTGTGGGATGCACATGATATTTCGTGTCTAAAGAAACTTGCAGAAATGGATGATAGTGTGCACCACTGAGTGTAATGTTCAGGTGTGTGTGCAAATGTCAGATCCAGACAGATGGTTTGCCTTCTCCGGACTTGCTACTGCTGCTGCTCCCAGCGCTCCCAGATTTTCCATGCTTGGACTGTTGCTTTCGCTCCTTCTGTGGTGCAGTGGTGATGTTGCTCTGAGGCTTCTCGTCGATGTCATTGGTGTCGTTCATCTCGTCGTGGTTATTGCTAGCATGGTGCTGCAAGGTATAGGCTTGAATCGCCGCCTCTAACTGTATCACATCTTTGTTGATGGGAGGCGGTCTCGCCTCACCTGCAGACGGGAAGTTGTCCTCATTGGAGCCGTACTGCTGCTGCTCCTCCTGGGCAATGTTAGCACGGTTTTGCTTGCATGCCATCTTGGTGTTGCTCAGGTCTGTGTACGGCGTCGTCTCAGGCTTCACTACAATGTTATACCCTGGCGGCGCAGAAGGAGTATTCCAGGAGAAGGGATAACCAACATAGTCTGCTTCTCGTACGCCGCCCCCAACTCCGCCTCCTGGTTCCCCTTCGCTGAGCGAAGGCCCACCTACTCCAACAGACACGCCCCCTGCTGCAAGCAAGCCGAGCTGGTACTCATCATCGGCGGCTGATTCGGTTCGTTTGCGCAGTGCATCACGGATAGTTCCCACTCCGAGGTGAATAATTTCCCACAGGTTTAGCAGCAGGCAAAGGCAGCTGACACCATACATGATTCGGAGGAAGATGGTTTTTTCGGTGGGGCGTGAGATGAAGCAGTCCACATGATGCGGGCAGGGTTTATCCGAGCACACAAAGATCGGTTCCACTCGAAAGCCATATAACAGGTACTGTCCCGCCAGAAAGCCTGCCTCCAGTGCAGAGCGTGTCAGCAGCTGTAACACATAAACTTGCATCAGACCATCGTCTCGTATTCGCCGGCGCCCATCGTGGCGCACTTTGGGTTTGGGACGCGGTGGCACCAGCTCACGACGCGTGCTGTCTATCTCAGGCACTTCGTAAATCATGGGGTCGTCTTCGCGTTCCTCTTCCCCATCCTCATGTCCTGGCCGATGCTGCCGCGCACCAAAGTACATCTTTCTTGGTCTGCGCTGGGTGTATCCACCCCCCGCTGAGTTGCTTGCGGCTGGAGCCCTGGCCCCCGCACCGCCCCTCAATTCCTCGTTGTGGGAGATCTTATTGGCTGCATAGCCCATATAGAGCAGAGAGGGCATGGCGGACAGGATAATCTGAAAGACCCAGAATCGCACGTGCGAGAGTGGCGCGAAGGCATCGTAGCAGACGTTCTCACATCCCGGCTGGCCCGAGTTGCAGACAAACTTGCTCTGCTCATCGTAGTATATGGACTCGCCGCCCACCACAGTCAGCACGATGCGGAAGACAACTAGCGCAGTGAGCCAGAGTTTCCCCACCGACGTGGAGTGGTGCTGGATCTCCTCCAGCAGACGTGTCAGGAAGCTCCAGCTCATGACGTCTGATGACAACGGGGCAGACAGCGTCCCACACTGCACAGCTCACAGACTCTGTGGACAAACACAGAGAGTTTCAAATATAATTAAAAGTTCATACTTAAAACAATTACATACAGTATGTGAAACATAATTACAGTATTTTTAGTGCAGTTTTTGATGTGCACTGACAGTTAATAAAAGATATATTGTGTAAGAAGGAGTTTCATTAAAAACAGCCATTCTCAATATGGTAGACAATATGGCAGGAATGAAAGTCCCATCTTTTAACTAAAAGAGCCATTTAAAAGAACCAGATCTTTTAGAAAGGAAAAATGTATGATACAACCATTTGAATCCAAGACAACTTTTTATTTCATAAATGAAAATCAATAAATGGCCACTATTACAATTACTATTTTTCTAACTGAAATATTAAAAACTAAAATGAACAGCATTTTAAATGCTACAGGCCTCACACCATTAAAGTATACAGTATGAAAAATAGATATTAATTTTGAGATTTGCTTAAGATTATATTAAGTGTTATTAAATAAAGTGTTTTTAAAGTGTATAAAATGAAAGTGTTTTTAAAGAATAAATTAGTGAATGTTAGATGACAACAAAAGTAAACAAATGAAGGAAATATGAAATTAGCACTATTAAATATCCAATAATTTTATATCCAAACAGATATGGTACCAATATATACCAATATTCATCCATATATAGTTCATTGTGTATTCTGCTAGATATAATGATCGATAAAAGGTCAACCTAGTGCTAATAGACTCAATGAATGGAACTCTCTCTTTCACACACACCTACGCAGACAGAATTACCTTGAGCACTGAGCCTGAACCACACAAATCTTCCCTGAGGGAGAACAGCTGTGGTGAGCGGGTGAGTGTGTGACCTCTCGGGTTTGTCCCTACTTGTTCTTGTTTGGCTTTTTTTTATTTTTAAATGAATGTTTGAATTTCTTCTACCAATAAAGCAGGTAGTGATTGTTATGACCATATTAATTCATTAATTCATCAATACTCTGTTCATCAATTTGCTCTGGCTACCAATAGCTGCTCGCATTAAATTCAAGGCATTAATGTTTGCCTACAAAACCACCACTCTGCACCCATTTACCTAAATTCATTACTTGGTCTTTTATTGTCCTCATTTGTAAGTCGCTTTGGATAAAAGCGTCTGCTAAATGACTAAATGTAAATGTAAATGTATATTAGGCCACGTCTGAGCAAATACAAGGGAGATATATAATATTATAATATCTCATTTAATGTGCCCAAGTATATAGTATGCATGTTTGAGTGAAGAGAACAGACTAATTTATTTCTTCTCAAAGGTCACCGTTATCCAACTCAACAGGACCAGAGGGTCCAGGGCTTTCCTGCTCCTACTGCCCAGAAGAGGACCTCAGCAGTGGGCATGCGCTCATGTGTACTAGCCCTTCATCTTTAATCTGTGTCTCACTATGCTGGTAGAGGCACTAGGGGTGAGGAACATAGACTTAGAACGTGACTCATACGTAGACACAAAGTACACACACATACTGAAAATACAAAAGACGTACAGAAAACGAGAGGGATCCACTGGTCACTCTGGAGCATCTGTCCTTGAATGACTGCTGTTGCTGTTATGCCCCCATCATCTCACCATCACTCTTTTATTTCTCTTTCTCTGTCATGCTCTCTCTCTCTCAAGGTTGAAATAGCACTCACTCCCAAAGGGAATAAAGGACTTTGTTTTGTATTTGTGCCTGTTGAACACGCTCACTCACACACAAGCTTTGGCCACAGGGACTCAACTAACAACCATAAAATAATATAAAAATGTTCCCGTGTGTGTATTAGACATGCTTGAATAAAGTAAATTGTGCCTCAGCATTCGTATTGTGTCACTTTTATGATATGTCAAAGGACTCTCTGGGGCAAGACATCCCTTTTGGTTTCATGCCAAGTTAAAAACAAAAATCTGTTTGTTATGCTTTAATTTATAACATTACTTAATAAGAGCTAAAAGTTATTTATTGCAAAACAAAACAATTATCAAAATCATAGAAGACAGATAAAATTAAATAATGAAATTTCAACACAAACTCATAAGAGCTACTGTACTTTACCCTCTACATAATGAATAATAATCAGATATATTTCAATCTATTTTATTTCCAACATTTGGAGTCAGTGAGTTAAAAAAAAAAAAAAAAGAAATTAATACTTTTATTTAACAAGGATGCATTAAATTGATCAAAAGTGTCAGCAAAGACATTTGCAATGTTACAAAAAAACTTCTATTCCAAATATATTACTTTTTTGTTTCCACAAAAATAATAAGCACAACTATTTTCAACATTGATAATAATACTTCTTGAGCAGCAAATCACCATATTGATTTCTGAAGGATCATGTGACACAGAAGACTGGAGTAATGATGCTGACAATTTGGATTTGCTGTCTCAGGAATAAATTACATTTGATAAAAATATTAAAATGAAAAAAAAAAGTTTACTTTAGTAATATTATAAAATATTATAATTTTTACTGTATTTTTGAGCAAATAAGTGCATCCCTTGTGAGCATAAATGGCCTCTTTTAAAAATGGTACAGACCCCAAACTTTCAAACAGTAGTGTATACGTTTTTTTCCTATACAGAGAACAAGCTCATGCCGCACAAACCAAAACATTTTGTCCTGAATACATTAAGGCATTCCTGGTATAATTGTTGATCCTATTCACTGATTAAAGCCAGAGTCCCCTGTTACTCATGTGGTTCTCTAGCTCCACACACACGCTCAGTTCTCATGCCCTGCCCCTTGGCAGGGACAGACAATGTACAGATTCAGCAAAATGCCCCTGCGACCATGTCAAAGCCAATCTATACCCTTCATCCATCCATCCACACTCCCTCTCTCTCAGTCTGCCATCTCATTTGTTTACAGTGTGTCCCAGCCTTTTTTGGCTTATGTTCCCAAGAGCCCCACTGCACCCCTTTACAAATTTTCAACCAGAAATGTGCTCTTTTCATTGCATAACAGTGAATATCATTTAGTATTTTCATTAGTATCATTACAAGATTAGTTCACAAACAAACAAATCCTTTGACAGCTCCAATATTACTAAAACTGTCAATTTTAATAATATTGTTAGGATTGGCTGTTTGATTCTGGTTTAATATTTGATGTAGTCCAAACATTAAACTAAAAAAAATAAAAAATATTTTGCCTCATTATACCGTTCCTATCATTAAGCACTTTCAGTATTATTATATGAATAGTTCAGAAACAAATTTGAAAATTAAAACAGACAGACAGACAGAGATGGATGGATGGATAGATAGATATCATTTGACAGCCAGAATTTTAATAATGTTTCATAGGTTTGGCAAAGCAAAATAAATCCCAAGCATTAAACCAGAAATGTGCTCCTCCTACCTCATAATATAATGAATATCATTTAGCATTTTCATTATTACATGAATAGTTCACTCTTAAATAAATAAACAAACGAACAAAATAATCCTGTGACAAAACTTACATTATTAATACACAAATTTTAATAATATTGTTTTATGGGTTTGGAAAAGCAAAATGTAGCCCCTGCCTGAGATTCACTGGTTCACAGTGAACAGTGTCACATAACATAACACATGCCACATCTACAGAGACACAGAAGATAAAAGTCCCATCCAGTTCACAGAAATACTTGGTCAAATCAGGTCAAACAGCACTGATGTATTTGCCTGTTACAAGCTCATGCTGTGAAAGTTGTACTCACACATACTCGACATTCTGTCTTTCCCTGTCTGCTTTCCCTCTTCTCATTTCTGTATCCTCCTCCTTTCTTCTCTTTTGAAGAGCAGCCCTGGAGATCAGAGACCACTGACCTTACAGCAGTACTAGAGACCTACACACACATACTGTATGCGCACACAAAGCGTGTCTCCATGAAGAATGCGCGAGGGGGAGACTCTCAGAAAAGCACACAATAGCCCTTTACCCCAAAAAACTGGGTCAGAGAGGGTTGTGGTTTGAGGAAGGGAATGTTAGGGTTTTGATGTGGAAGGCTGGGTGGGTTAATATCCCTGACGGCGGGGGAACAGACAATGATGAGGGGAGAACAAGAGAGGAAAGCCAAAATCAAGGGTGATGTTCAGCCTGTAACAAGAAACCAGAAGATTTCCACAACCTCCTTCCTCAACACACACACACAAACACAAAGACATACACACTTGTCACAGATAAGCTAGTAAACAATATCTCTCCCATAACCTTATCGCCTACTTCCTCTCTGAAGCCCCTCTCTCTCTCTCTCTAGCACTTTCACAGCACACTGCTGGAAGGAAGGGAACTTCTTAATGCTTGCTCTTGTATTCATCTGCCCATCTTTGGTCATGGCTTAAATTAGAGCTTCCAGCGATCTCCAGCGCTAACATTCTTATCCATACCCTGTTTTCCCTTTCGTTCTTATCACTCCCCACTCTCTCTTTATGTGTTTCTCTCACAGTAAAGAGTGAGGCGAGATTACAATTGCAGGATTTCACAGCTACTTCCACAGACAGTGAGTGGGAAAATTCTCATTAAAATTCGACACACATTTCCCAAGTGCGATAAGAAAACAATCATTTAATGTGACTACGTTAGTTTGTAAAGAGAGAGAGAGGCGTTCCTGTGCTGGAATTTGCAATAAAAATGAGCATTTTCCCAGTAATTATGATTTGTTACGGAAGAAGTTTGTTGTAGATTATGGCTCGATGTGAAAGATTTCTCTAAGTCAACATGAAATGTGATTAATTAATTTATGACCGAATCTGATAACAGCCTGAGATATCTTCATTTTATCCTACACAATAAAGATCTTAGGTTTTGCTCTATCATACAGTCCCTTGTTCTGTGTGCTTGTAACTCTTTGGGTGGACTATCTCTTTAAATCAGAAGCTCCTAAAATAAGCAAATGCAAAAAGACTTAAATTCAGTTGGAGAGTTCAAAGTTGAAGTTAATTTAACAATCCTTGCACAGTGTAGAACTGCACAGACAGACAGATAGGCAAACAAAACCAATAAAACAAATTAATAAAATGATCTATAACTAAAATACAAATTATTTTTATTTGTTTTTATAAAATACTACTGACAAATAAAAGTAATATACATCTGAATCACACATTGTTATATGGGACTCTTCATCTTAAGGACTCTCATAAACATGGTCTGGGATTCATTACTTGGTATCTTGGCCTGGGTCTCAAAACTACAGGCAATGATCTTAGATTGTGGTCAAGAGACCTCAAGAAGTCATTCATAGAGCTGATTAACTCGATTGTAGGTCACTGAAGTGTCCAAAGAATTAGCAGAAAAAAGAAAGTCAAACAGGTCCCAAGTTACATGAGGGTTAATATATGACAACATAATTTTATTTGTAAGACAGAAAAAGACAGAAAGACATTTTTTAAATGAAACAGTTTCTTAAAACTTTAGGCAAAATCTAAAAAAAAAAAAAAAAAGTTGTTAAACTCACTGTAATCGGACTGCATTGGCCATGGTCCTGTTTTCCCTTTCGTTCTTTGCACACATTGTTATATGATCAACAAGATCACTAAAAAAAAAAAATACGGGGCTGACAAGACGTGAGACGTGCGGATCCATGTGCAAGCTTTAATTCAAGCAGAGAGGTCAGAAACACAGGCAGGGTCGAACAAGGGCAAACAGGTATAATGAGGGCAAGACAGAAGAGTAATCCAAAACGGGCGTGGTCGATAAGCGGCTAACAATATCCAGAGGGCTTGACATGAGGGGTAATCCAATAACACGAGCTAGAGTCCAGGCGAGGTGCAAACACAGTCCGAAACAGCAGGCAAAGGGTTAACTTAAGATAAACAGGCAAAAATCAGGTACCAGGAAATCAGAAAACACGGCGAGACTAGACTAAGACTAGAACTAGGAACTAGAAACTAACAGTGGAAAAGGCTCCGTAAAGTAACTATCACACGATGAGCGATAAGCACTAAACAATACTCGGCCGTTTGAAAAGGATCAGAGTGAGTGTTATATAGTGAATGTGTGATTGGTTACAGCTGTGTGCAATCAGTGCTGTGTGCAATCAGTGCAATGGATGATGGGATATGTAGTCCGGGATGACATGCAACAGTGTGTGTAGTGCGAGAGTCAATGTAATGGAAGGGTGACCTCTGGTGGTGAGTGAATTGAAGTTCATAGACCGGATTCGTGACACCTAGACTCAAGAGTCATTTGTGCCAGAAATTTGACTACACTGGTTGTGGTGTATGTTTTTGATTTAATAACAACCGGAGTCATTCTGTAATTAAACTACCAACTACACTGATTGCACTGTAGATTAAACAGCAGTGTTGTGGCACCACTGAATAAGTAGTGCAGGAAACTTTAGCAGAGTATTTTACTAAGGATGCACCAATATTAAATTTCTCTGCCAATACTGATAGCTGATTATTCAGAATGACATCTGCCAATACTAATAGTTTGGCTTTCCTAAGGAAAAAAATCTCTCCCAACTAACGCTGTAAACTATGCAGGAAGCCCTCTCATTTAGTACATAATTATAATACAGGTTAAAATGAATGAGAGCCCAAACTATTATTCAACTGCTATTTACATTCAGATATAATCACACTGAAATAAAAACTGATATGTTTGCATACAACTCAATTGCTCATAAGTTAGTTTTTATACTTACATATATTTTTAAACTTACATATATAATTAAGAGTAAATAAGTGAACTAACAAACTGTGAAGACTAGATTACTTTTCTGAGGTAAATGCATTGTTAAGTGACATTGTTCAAAAGCTGTTTCATTGACATGCTGCGGTTGAAACATTGACTGAGATTACACGAGACATGAGACATTTCAGTAAATTATACTGTATCTTCTATATACACTATAATTCTATGTTCTATGTTCATGCATGTTTATTTCACAATATAGCTTTATTAAATCTGTTACGCCACATGTAAGCGCATCAAAATGTGTTGTGATGTGATAAAATGCATAGAATTTGAGAGCTGAGACTTTGTTTCTATCAGACGTAACAAAGCTCTTTGCAATACTGGATGGGAGGCGAGCTCAACTAATGTTTGGTGAGGAGAAAAAAAGTAAACAAAAACTAAGGGTGACTCATAGGGTCAAATGCAACCTGCGTTTACCGAGCTATTTTTTGAAGTGGGCTTGCGTTAATGCGTCATCACGTTAACTTCCTAAATTATATACGAGAGACATTTCCTATACACGAGTTGCAGTCTGACATGTTTTTCCACCTTTTGATTGATAGGATATGTCCTGATTATTGCTGTTTTTAAATAAGTGGCTAATAGTTGATGTGTGCAGGTAGGGCTGCACGAATAATCGAAATTAAATCGCAGAAGCTGCGATTGTCATGTGTATCTTTCAGTGAAGCACGGTTCTGTGATCAGTAGTAAATCTCCATCTGAAGGCCAGAGGGCGCTCTCGCACTGAAACTCCAAATACGCCTCGCAGAAGAAATCAGGAAATCCCTATAGCGGTTGCTGAATAAACAGAAGATTTACGACTACGACTGCTAATCGACATAGCCTTTATCACTGCTTAGAATACTATGAAATATGTTGCGTGCCTTATTCTGTGTAAGAAGCCACATCATCTCACAGAAGGATTTATTTCAAACACTTGACTAACGTTATGAAGTGAGTTTGGAGTAAAAATATGTTATTAAATGTGGTGTTTTCACGGGCTTTCAGATGGAACAGCATTCACTGAGAAGCTACGCAAACAGCTTCCATAATCTCAGAACAATTTCTTCAATTTCATTATCGCGCGATTATATCGTCTGTGATTATGAACGCGATTTTGCGTAGCTTGTCAGTGAACTACGGCTCTGTGTAGTAAATGCTGCTCCATCTGAAAACACGTGATGGAGATTTACTACTAATCACAGAACCGGCTTTACTGACAAGATGCGCATGACAATCGCATTCGATTAATCGTGCAGCCCTATGTGCAGGTAATTGCTTTTATTGGTTGATACCAATAATTATAAGAATGTATAAAGAATTTGGTTACTGGAACCGAGCAACAAAAATAAATAGAACAAGTTATGAATAACCCATTTCCCAAGATCCCAACCCTAGTAAAAGGACAGTGTGATTTTGAGTTGGATTATTGTTTACATTTTCCCCTTATGAATTTGTTTGGTGCAGCATTCTATATGTAAATAGGTATGCTTGGGATGTTAGAAATGTAAAAAATAAATGATATATTATAGAGTTGTTTGGGGCAGGGATAAATTAAACGCGATCTGCAATGACGTCATAATCGTGTTGCATTGTTGTCTATGGATCGGCCTGAAGTGTACATATGAAGCAGACTCGCTCCCTTGGTCAAAATCGAGGGGTCGAGGGTCTGTCCATATAAACTTCCCTTGTCCACTTCATGAAGTGGAACGCACTTCAAAATGGCAGCGGGCCCTGAGGGGAAGTGCTTAGGGAAGTTTGTGAGTGCGTTTCTAAAAGTGGACACTATTCTCTACATTAGTCCACTAAGAAGAGAATGAAAACAAGTGAGTGAATTCAGACACTGAGTGCGCCGAACAGGCTGCTGCTTTTGCATAGATTGTGCTTGATGTTTAATAATAATCATTTCAAAATTAGTTAAACCAGTTAAACTATTGAATAATCAATTAAAAAGATATTTATACCTGTATGATATTACTCTGTACCCACATGAGCAAGCAGGCGCCATCTTCTGGCAAGATGCGGGAATTCATTCGTCACAACCCTCACCGTGCGTTATGAGTATTCTCAAGCCGTTCAGTGTACATCAGTGGTATTTTCATTATTACAGTGCATTATGGGATTGAATGAGTGCACTCGATAATGTCAACTATGGTTTCAGACACGACTACAAATGTCTGTCCCCTCTAATTGCACCCTATTTAATCCTTAAATGCATGAATGTTTCGCCAATCATTATTACATATTCGGGTCTTTAGCGACCCGGACCTATATATACAGCACGGATGGATCTTTAACTGCTGCAATAGCAAAAAACTCTCTTGATATTTTAAGAACAATTACAGAAGAATAAAATACCTTACCTTTTGAAACTTAAAAGGGTTCAATTTAAGCAGATGATTTTACCATCGCTGTCATCATCAGAGCACCTTTCATTGCATATAGTAATTGCTCTGCAGTAAAGCCATTCAAATCACTTCAATTTTTGCTGATGATATTTGTTTGTTTTATGCCTGTGGTAATTATGAATGAAACTTCACGTCATCATTGTGTATCAAACAGTGCCACCTTGACGAAAAAAGATGCATTGCTCATATTGAGTCATCAGATATGTAAATATAGTTGTGCAGGAAAAAATACCTACACATTTACATACCTCGGGTCTCTAGCGACCCTATACACTTTTTACAAAAAATTAATCAGAAAACTGGCATTCTTTTATATTTTACTATTTTTTCTTGTTATATTGTTTATAATGAATAGATTGAGAAATACTAAGAAAGTTGACGTCTAACTTTAAAAATTAAGGAGGGAGAGGGTAGAGAATGATGTCCCGGGTCGCTAAAGACCCGAGGTATGCATTTAAGGGTTAATGGTATAGGGGATGATTTTGGACACAGCCTAATGGCGCTTTTCCACTGCGTGGTATGAGTCGGCTCGGCACGACTCAGCTAAACTCGGTTTGTGTTTCCACTGCAGTTTAGTACCTCTTTAAGTGGGCGGGATTATACACGTCGCGGAAATATGTATTTGATGTGCGCCAGTTTGAGTCAGCTGTAAATTTAATCGTACAGCCTACTATGCACTTGAACACAATGTAAAAGCCTTAATTTTGTGTTCAATCGTCCATGGTGACCCTTTAGCATATACCGTATTGGCCCGAATATAAGACGACCCTGATTATAAGACGACCCCCCCTTTTCCAGATGTACCTTTTGGAAAAAGGCTTTTTAAAAACCAAATCTTGTTTTTTCTCAGTAAAACACATTTTGTCTTCAATTATTTTCATATTGCACATTTTTCCTATTTTAATTTTTGTTTTGAAAGTATGCTAAAAACTGGTAAAATGTACCAACAATCACATTTAAAAAATATACACTTTTTGATATACCATAAAAAAAAAAACAGGTAGCCCATCTGATTTAGGACATTTAGGCTATCCATCTAATAGTAGCCTACCAAAATCTTATTAACAGTAGAAGTTAAATCTTACTATAGTCTTCAAATCTGGGTACTGTCTTACGTTTTAAAATCACAAAGGGAGTTTGGTCCCATCAGGCTAACGTGACAGTCACGACTCATGCAGCTGTAAGGTTTTCTTTTTCTTTTGTTTTTACTCGCGATCTTTACAACACGCTTTACATTACGTATTTCATGGCACACTCGTTTTATGCGTATTTGGCGCCACCTATTGTTGTGGGTGTATTATTGACATGTCAAAGTCTAGACCCTGAATATCAGACGACCGCGTTTTTTCAGATATATTTCCAAGAAAAAAACATCATCTTATATTCTGGCCAATACGGTATGTTATTTTGATAGATGACGACCGCTGTGGTTGAATCAGGTTTTGATTAGTCTTGAATGTACAATGCATGCTTATCAGAGGGAAATACTTTGCATATGATTATGTATGTATAGGGAGGTGTACGGGAGTGGAAACATAATGTGTTGGAGCACAGCTTGAGGCATTTGTAAGTGTCATGAATACGCAGTTACTCACACATAAACCCTGCTAAATACATAACTAAGAGAGAGAGAGAGAAAAAAAGGTTGTCATACCTCTACCTCCCCAGGCATCCCAGCACCGGCCTGTGTACCTAACACTTTTTAATTAGTGGTGGGAGGGCAGATATTTAATTAGTGTTAAGAAGGCAGACAGCGCTGTGAAGAACAAACTGGGAGGTGTGTACGATTAAAATGTTTGCTGTTACGATAAGAGATAAATGCAGCATCTATTTTGCGATGAAATTAATCTGAAGCAAAGTCTTATATTCTTCCTACAGAAGCTAAAAAAAATTAGTCATTTTAAATCTTAACACTGTGATATCTTCATATCACGTCATATCTTCAGTATAAAGTTCATCTGACCTAAAGAAGCAAACCCAAGAAGACCCACGGACGCAGATTATACCTATATGGGGGGTGGGGGAAATTGCATATAATTATTTACCAGCAGTTGGTGTGGTTGCTTGCTAGCATGGTGTGCTTATTAAGGGACATAAAAACCAGCTGGAGTTTACTGCTAGAGCTCATTACCATGCACCACCTATTATGTGTTATAATCCCTGATAAAAACAAACAGCACACAGCAGTTAATCATATAAAGCGTCTTACAGCTAAATTAGATGTTAAAACTTTAGAGTCTAATTATAGGCCATCAGTGTATTCAATCATCAAATATTAATTTAATGATTAATTAAAACATCAATGTACATGCAGAGAAACACTACAGACTTTCTTTTTTATGTAAGCAAGAGGCAAATAATTTTTCCCAATAAGGTTCATTTGTTAACATTAGTTAACTACATTAGTTAACATGAACTAAGAATGAACAATACTTCTACAGCATTTAATAATCTTAGTTAATATTAGGGTTGCTCCGATCAGGATTTTTGAGGCCGATCACCGATCACAGAAAGCAGTATCTGCCGATACCGATCACCGCTACCGATCTTTTTAAAGCCTTCTTTTTATAATTTATAACTATTTATAGTGATACTCCAATCAGGATTTTTAGACATTTATTCAGGGCCTGAATTTCATTTTTGAAAATGGGGGGAATTCCCCTCTTAGGTGTCTCTTGTGAGAGGGGAAGCAGCTTTCACACAGGAGTCCGCTACTGATCCGTAGCTGTTTCCCACAAACACAACATTTATCCATTATTTTGATTTCAAATCCAAACATTGTCACTGAAAATGCTTTTTCAACATTGTGATTATTTTTTTACACAGTAATACAATCTGTCACAGACATGTTTAAACACAATAAATATAAGCAACACATTTACACATAAAACGCATTTACTTCTAGATTTATATATTAAGTTGCTCAAGCAATTGGCAAAACATTTAAACTACTTTTCTTACATTATCACAAACTTACCATTGACAGAAATAGTCAGCTCTACTGCCTTTGCATTTATGGTGTAATTACTACATTTTCGTGTCAATCCATGTTCATATTTACTGCAAACAATGCACTGATACTTTAATTCAGCGCTTGCAGCGCAACAAACATAGGCTCGGTGCGGAAACGATGTCAGCACTGCAGCAGACGCACTGCTCCTGGAGCGCACTGCCGGACAGTAACCGTGTACAGTGTGCACGCTTTAATCCGTTAACATGAGCACGGAAAAAATACGCACCACTGCAATTTATAAACTTTAGTGACGATGTGACACTGCCTCGACTGTGCAAGTGACAATTCCTGTGTCAACTGTGCAGCTTGTAGCTCGCTTATAGACAAACGCGATGTGTGGTGATTTGAAGCCATTTGCGTATTTTGAGAGAGAGCGCGCGCGCGCGGTGATTCACTCACGCTGTTTGTGAAATTACGTCTCACACGAGGTTTTCAAATTACTTTATAAGTTATTTAATGAAAAAATATAAAGGTGAGTACCTCAACTTCAGAATTATAATTATTTCACCCGTGCCAGACAGAGACTGAGACGGTGCCGCTGCATGTCGTGCCAAACCTCTCACGGCAGTGTCATCAGCTTGAGATTGTTTTTTTGAGATCGGCCTTTTAGAGACCACTGATCGATCATCCCAACGTGATTATCGGCCGATAATGATCGGTAGCCGATCAATCGGAGCATCCCTAGTTAATATTCATTTCAGCATTTACTAATGGATTATTAAAATAGCAAGTTGTGTTTGTTAACAATTGTTAATGCTCTGTAAACTAACATGTACAAGCAATGAATAACTTTTCATTAACTAACATTAAAAAAGATTAATAATAGAGTAATAAATGTATTGTTCATTGTTCATTCATGTTTGATAATACATTAAGTAATGTTAACAAATGACACCTTATTGTAAAGTGTTACCAAATATTTTATATTTGTTTCTTCCTACTAAAAGTCTGCAGTCACTAAAAGTCTATAAAAGTAAAATTAAAAGTTAAATAAAAAAGTATTTAAAAGTCTATATTTTAAGATTTTTTTTCGCTGTGCTTTTAACCAGTTTGTTTATCAAACTAATGATATGCTTCTTTACAGACCACCCTGTAAAACGTACATTAATGCTATGTTAGTCTTAATAAGACAGGGAATTTGGGTAAAATGAGACACTTTCTAATAGATTGCGATTTTTTTTTTATATGATCTGTCTGTATCGCAGTTTATTATTAACTTAAGATATTTACATTTTTAATAATGATAGATGATTAAACTTAAAGGGATAGTTCACTCAAAAATGACAATTTGCTCACCCTCAGGTCATACAGGATGTAGGTTACTTTTTTTCTTCAGTACAACAGTAAGGAAGATTTTTAGTAAATTAATAGCAAATTTCCATTTTTCTATTTTTGGGTGAAAGTCCAGTTTCAAACTTTATAAATTCATCAAAAAATTACGGTTAGAAAGCCAAAGATGTCATCTGAACATTTATTGGTGACTTTAAAAGAAGTAAATAGTAACCCTTCACAGAAAACGCTCTTTACACTTCAACACTATGAAATGAGGTGAAATTTTAGGTACATGTTGACTATAGCAGGCACCTCCACACTGAAACACTAGAAGAAACACCTTCAGGGGAAACATAGCTGTAGATTGCATCATGAAAATACCTTATAAATGGCAATGTTTGAGTCAGCTAAATGCATTTTTCTTTAAGGAAGAATGTTTTTCATACTGACACACTGACAGCCTTGATTACTGTGGCTTTTAGGCAAAAAATATACATATAGGAGATGAAATGATAAAGGTGTTAAAGGGGAAAGGAGTGAGAGAATGAAAGGAGAGATATATTGAGCACAAGTGTGAAAGGGAGGGGTAGGCATGCTGGAAAGGTGAGATAAAGAGGACTGGCAGGAGGCTACAATCAGTACCGCTGCTCCCTATACGCAGAGTATGCAGTTTGCGTAGGGCACCAACATGCACCATCCCAATTGCTCAAAAAAAGAACTTTCGTTCTATATCAATATTAACATGTATATATACATAAATAAAAATATAAACGGCATTTTACGGCAGTGGTGGGCAGTAACAAAGTAGTTTTACTTGATACGCTTGATACTATAAAATCAATCAGACAACTCTATTAATAAAATCATAGCCACAGGTAACTGTCTAGAGCTACATTTGTAATTCGTAAGTAATGCAATTTAATTACAATTTATTCATTTATTTACTTGTATATTTTATTAAAGTTCTCTTTTGACCCCTATAGTGTTTTTTTTATTTTTTATTTTTTTACTTCCATAATTTTTGAAGGGGGTTGGCACAACAATACAATTCTGCTTAGGGCACCCATTTGTCCAGCAATGGACAATTTGTGCCTGGCTGCAATGCACAAAATGAAGAAAAAAAATATTAAGAGAAGAACATGTGCTGTGGAGGATACAAATTCTCTGATGCTTGAGGCTGTGTGGTCCACATTTAGAGACCCACTAATAGCAATTAAACCTATAAGTTTAGTGACTCATCTATGAAAGCATGTTTCTCAATGATTAACGAGGCCTATGATCAATCAGTTCCAAAGAGAAATACAAAACTTGTGTTAAGAAAATAAGCTGACAAAATGACCCAAGATTTGGTGATTTTTAAAAGGCCGCCCATTTTTGACCAGGAACACCAAATTAGATATAGGATTTTCAGCATAACACAAGGGTTAAGTGAGGGCCGTAGATAAGAAGTGAGAGGTGTTGCAGTGGAAGTTCTCATTAAGGATAATTCAAGATCTTTTTTGTGTGGGAACATCTGCTCAGTTTTACCTAATGTTGGGGTAAAGTGATTAGTGATCCCCTACGGGAGTTTTGCAAAGTCACACACACAGCGTTTACACGTCTGGTGCATTTTGTGTTCCACTGTTGTATGTGTAATATGCTGAATCCCCTAAGAGACAGTGTTAATTAAACAGACAGACTGGCATGTCCTACTGAGGCTCTGGGGGAAGCTGGAAGTGTACAATGTATCATTGCACAACTATGTGAATGGAGTGCCATTAAACGGAAAGAGATCCTGGATGCAAATCACACATAAGGCATAAAGCTGTGTTGAGAACTCGCAGAGACTGGTTGTGCCATCAGAGAAAGATGGCACCACAAAGTAATAAAAAGAAAACAACACAATCATCTTTTACATTGTTATGGCTAAGTACATGATAAACAAACATGTGATTCTGAGGCCAGTTCTTTTTTAATGAATTTGGTTCACAAATCCGCCTGAATCAAACTCATGAGTTTCACTGGTCTGAATCATGGTCTGATTCAGTCAGACTGAATTATTGACTGAATCAGCTCAGTGAGTTAACAACTGACTACAAGATATTGGCTGCGTCTGAAAGCTGATAACTGTTGCCTTCTGAGGATGCACTGCCAGGTAGGAAGGCATCGAGGCATGTCCAAATCCAATGTCAGCTTCACTTCCCATCTGAGATGCTTTCATCTGATGGATTTTTGAAAGCAGCAGAGATGTATCCCTTGCTGCCTTTGATATCCCTCAATCCTGTGAGTTCCATTCAGTGATGGTTGAGCTAAAAAAATAAAGATGGCACTTGGTGGCTAGTTTGTGTGTAAATGTATATTTCTGACCAACGTTTTGCACTTTTTATGTTATTTCTAGTGAGAAATCAGTATTTTAGTCATTTAATATTCGCTTGGTTATCACCAAAGCTCGTTCTATTTTGTTGCAGATCATTAAGCCGTCACACTGCCTCAGAAACCTTTCAGAAATCAGTTTTGTGAGGTGACTGTGCACAAACGCTGCCTGCAAAGTCATTGCCTGATAAAGCAGCGAGGCAACAAGTCAGCAGCCTAAGCTTTCAGACAGTCATAATGTCCAACTTAAATTGCATCAACGACTGTTAATATTCCTTTTTCAAAGAGTAACAATAAAAATGCAACAACAGAAACGCTCTTCATTTTGTGTTAATTCACTTTAACCATTCTTTGCAAAATATATTTTTTATTGTTTAATTTAATTTATTCAAAGCATTTATTTTATAATTCCTGATGTTGCGCCACTGAAATGGAAATATGACTTCCAATATTTTTCCAATATTTTATTAGTTCTATTTTGTCATTTTTTATTTAATGCACACTACACTCTTAAAAATAAAGGTGCTTCACGATGCCATAGAAGAACCTTTTTGTCTAAATGGTTCCATAAAGAACCTTTAACATCTGAAGAACATTTCTGTTTCACAAAAGGTTCTTTGTGGCGAAAGAATGTTCTTCAGATTATAAAAAGATAAGAAAGAGATGGTTCTTTGTGGAACCAAACATGGTTCTTCTATGGCAGTGTTTCTCAACCCTGGTCCTGAGCGCCCCCCAACACTGCACATTTTGTATGTCTCCCTTATCTGACACACCTATTTCAGGTCCTGGAGTTTCTTTTAATGAGCTAATGAGTTGAATCAGGTGTGTTTGATTAGGGAGACACACAAAATGTG
>NW_015541005.1:3010133-3032812 GCF_001515605.1 Sinocyclocheilus anshuiensis | reverse complement strand
TCTTAAAAATAAAGGTGCTTCACAATGCCATAGAAGAACCTTTTTGTCTAAATGGTTCCATAAAGAACCTTTAACATCTGAAGAACATTTCTGTTTCACAAAAGGTTCTTTGTGGCGAAAGAATGTTCTTCAGATTATAAAAAGATAAGAAAGAGATGGTTCTTTGTGGAACCAAACATGGTTCTTCTATGGCAGTGTTTCTCAACCCTGGTCCTGAGCGCCCCCCAACACTGCACATTTTGTATGTCTCCCTTATCTGACACACCTATTTCAGGTCCTGGAGTTTCTTTTAATGAGCTAATGAGTTGAATCAGGTGTGTTTGATTAGGGAGACACACAAAATGTGCAGTGCTGGGGGGCGCCCAGGACCAGGGTTGAGAAACACTGTTCTATGTCATCGCTGATGTGAAGAACCTTTTAAGCACCTTTATTTTTAAGAGTGTACTGTTTAAAAAAATTTAGCTTCAAAATCTTTTATTCAGCAAGAATTTATTAAATTACAAAAGTGACAGTAAAGATGTTTTACTTATTACTGTCACAAAAAAAATCTATTTCAAATAAATGCTGCAAGAGCAGTATAGGGTGCGCAGGGCACAAACTAATGCAGGGTTAACAAAAATGGTTTAAATATTTCCACGCATGCTAGCATAACAAAATGTACAGTATTTACTAGTTGCTATATCAACACTATATAGAAAAAAAAATTGTGCCAAAATTAAAAAATCTTTTGAAGATATTGCTGAACATTTATTTTACCACAGCAAAAGTAAATTTCTGGCTTAAATAAATTTTTCATCTCAGTTTTTATGGTGTTAATTTAAAATGAGAGAAATCTGCTATTATTTGAATCTCCAATCTGCTATTTATCAGTTTAGATAGTTCTTTAATGCTTTGCTAACTAGCAGAAGACATGAACCGGTTTTAAATTCCAGTTGCACAGATGGGGAACGTTGTAACACTGCATTACAATGTGCACCGCTAGAACTATGATATTCTATGACATAAGCGATATAATTTACAATATATTCACTATTTAATTTACACAATTTACTTGATTTTAATGAGAAACCATGAGAAACAGGTGAATAAAGACTGACAGTCAATGTTCAAATGATTTCAAGAAATGTAAAGCATTTTGGCTCGTTTATGTGTCTCCAGTTCCGTGAGAGCTGTGTGGAGGGAGGGGAGTGTTTTTATGAATGTCTGAATGTGTTTCTTCATATATTTGCCCATACTGCTTTGAACTATGCTGTATGTGTTGCGATCAGGACCTTCCCAAGCATGGTTGCAATGTGTTCATTGTCAAACTCCAAAATTAGATTATTTTTAATTCTTAAAACAGGGCATTATTATTATGGGCTTTTTATTGAGATAGGACAGTAGAGAGATGACAGGAAAGCACTGGGAGGAGAGAGGGGAGCAGGATCGGCAAAGGACCTTGAGATGGGAATCAAACTCGGGTTGCCTTGAGCGCAGTTGTGCTGTACGTCGATGCACTAACCACGAGGCTACTGGCACCAACGAAAAAAAATGAAATAAAATAAAAAAGGGCATTATTTTATTTGAAAAAGTAAATTTTAATTTATTTACAAAATAATTTAGTCTGTCTTGTGTATTTTTAATTAGATCAGATAACATTTTAAGCTGTCATATGGTCATGTTACAACGTGCCCCTCAGATGTTACAATGCACCCCACCTATGGGGCATTTTGCCACATTTCAGTTCCATTCTTTTGGGGTAAATAAAGAAAAACGTACACACTGCAATTATGAAACAAAACCACATATTTGTACTAGACAAGTGTGAAATTAATGTGGGAAAAAATTATACTCTGAACCCCATGTGGAATAACACAAACTGAGAAAGTCAAAAAGTGTTAGTGTTATGCCCCATTCTCCCCTAGTGCTCTTGTGGTTCAAAATAACTAGCTTCACAATTACACTGGAAGTGTGTGTACATGTGTTTGTGTGTGTTTTTGGAAAACACAGCTAAGGCAGTGTGCTCTTTACTGCTGAGCTCCTTCAGGCAGAAGATTTAAATGGCATATTTCACATTATTTAACAGAAAACACACACACACCATGCATCCAGGCAGTTTTTGAAGCTTTGTCATACAGCTGCTGAGTCCATTTGTAAGACAGCAGTGAGGTGACAGAGGCAATCCAGAGGCAAGGGGAGATTGCCAGCACAAGCGCTCCAGAGGAGCATTTTTATAAATGAATGCAATAATAATGTTGCCCAGAATTTCTATGAATGGTAATGTACTCTGATGAAAAAAAACAAGTGGCCTGCAGAGATGTCATTTTTAAACACAGAGCGGACAGAGCATGGGCGAACAGTATATTTAAAACAGAGAGGTTAAACCCACCCTCGCTCTTGCTCTCTCATCTATCTATATAAACACAGACATACACACAAACACTGGAGCATATTCATCAAACCATGCAGAAATTGTAAATGACTTGAGGGAAGAGAGACAGACTGCTCTGAATACACACACTCTACAGCCATTTACATACACACAATACAGCTCACATTTATGCACAGTACACAGAAAAGGCCAGTATTTCACAATCTTCGAATGCATCATACACACATACGCGCTTCATCTTAAAACTGTTGAGAAATGGATCACAGACTGTGTATGTATGTGTCCATGTAAAAGGGTGAATGGGATTAATCTCCCCAGCAGCCCTTCCCCCAATCCCGTCTTTCTCTCGGCTCTCCCTCTTCCCTTATTCATCTGTGCCTGTGTGTCACTGTTAACTTCATCCATCCTCATCCTCCCGCCTTCATCTTTTCAATCAAACAGGATTTTTGGGGGTTATGCAAAGCATGTTTGCTGGACTGGTAGCTTCTCAACTGAACTGTGTAAATCAAATTATAGACACTACACTTTCCCCCAAAACCCTGTGATTATGAGCCCTTCACCCACTTTTCATGTCCAGTTTCCTACTGTTTCATGCCAGACATCTATTGATGATACAGTGAATGACCAGTGTAAGCACATCTCAAGAAGGTGTGCAGTTCAGCAAAAAAATATGAATTGATTAACGAGTAAGAGAAAAGAGATTGCAAAACAAAAGTTCAGACAAAAGCTACTCAAAAATGATATCCCCATTACACTGTGAAACCCATCATAATTCATTCATCATTAGCAGGTTTATATACACTGCTGTTCAAAAGTTTGGGGTCTTGGGATATTTTTATGTTTTTGAAATAAGTACTCACCAAGGCTGCATTTTATTTGATAAAAAATACAGTAAATATTGTCAAATATTATACATTTAAACAACTATTTTCTGTTTTAATGTTTTTACATGTAATTTCTTCCTGATGCAAAACTGAATTTTCTGCATCATTTAAGCCTTCAGTTTCACATGATCCTTCAGAAATCATTATGATATGCTGATTTGCTGCTCAAGAAACTTTATTATGACCAAAATGAAAACCAGTTGTGCTGCGTAATATTTTTTGAAAACCGTGACATGTTTTTCAGGATTCTTTATGACATTATAAACTGACACTCGGAAATCTGACTATTGTAATTCACTATAATGTTACTATTCAAGTGAAAAGTAAATCTGTTGTTCATCCTCACCAAAAACAATTTGTGCTTGCATTTGGCACTTAGGATGTGTTCATTTCAGACCCTGCTCACGTCCTTCACCTTCATCATCCTATCTCACCCTAGACGTCCATTATCATCTGCTGCTCCAAACTGACCTCCATTCTGCCTCTCTGATCATTATTCAGCCACTTTAGCCATATACTGTAGTCTTATCAACTAGGAGGAATACTTCATGAATATATACAGTATATGTGTGTGTCTTTGTGCCTCCAACTTAAAAATGGGTTAACTGTGGGTAGGATCCTACATTAAAAGTGAGTAGTGGAATTCTTGTTGTCCTCGTCGTCCTGCCTGCCTCCACACACCCGGTTCCGTGACAATAATCTTTACCGGTTACACAAACACACTTAAATACGCACACTGCTACACAAGCTCATGGCTCGAATTTGGAAAGCCCAATGTTTGAAAGTTAATATGGTAAATATAATAATTAATACAACATAATCCTCTTGTAATGATACACATGCAAGCATTTAACATTATGTTTATGATCCATCATCTCCTAATTACAGATTTAGAATAAATTGCTTACAATACTGCCCAAGTATGTGTGTTCAGAGCACACTGGATTAAAAGGATGAGACTATTATTTTTTTCCGATTGCAACATCATGCCTTTATATTATGCATACAGAATGACGTAAGCAAACAATGTTTAAATGATCTGTAAAAACTAAATGAGCTTTTAGTCTGCAAGTGTAAATGAGGAAGTTTATGAACTGCACCGTACAATTGTTACTGACCTGAGAAGCCATGAGTTTTTGACCAACGGGGCTGATGAGACAGAACAAAAAATGTTGCTGTAGTCAGTCAATAAGCTATTACATCATCATCATTTTATTATATTTCTATATAAAATGTGGCAATAAAAACATGCATGAACAGCAGTGTGATAAAGCTTAATTTGAATGATTTTGTGAATGTGTATCTTTAACTACACATGGTCAATCACTACTGTTCAGAAATTTGGGGTCAGTAATTGTTTCTTCAGCAACGATGCATTAAATTGATTAAAAGTGACAGACATTTATAATGTCATAAAAGATTAGCCTACTATTTCAAATAAATACTGTTCTTTTGAACTTTCTATTCATCAAAAAAAAAAAAAGTCCTGAAACAAATCACAGTTTCCACAAATATATTAAGCAGCACAACTGTTTTCAACATTAATAAGAAAAGTTTCTTAAGCAGCAAATCAGCATATTAGAATGATTTCTGAAGGATCATGTGACACTGAAGACTGAAGTAATGATGCTGAAAAATCAGCATTGCCATCACAGGAATAAATTACAATTCAAAATACAGTATATTACAATAGAAAACAAATTGTCATAATATTTTACAGTCTCATCAAATCAATACAGCTTTGGTGAGCATGAGAGACTTTTCAAAAACTTAAAATATTACTGACCTAAAACAAATTAAATGAGTAATCCATTCGACTGATTCAAAGCAATAACTTCTAGGTCTTTTTTGGAGTGATTCAGTAAAAGAAATGGCTAAAAAGAGTCATTTGTTTATAAATCAGACTGTTTGAGCACAGTATTTTTGCATGCAGCCAGTAAAATCATGTTTCTTATTGTCTTCGTATTTTTTCCTTGAGCTATACTTTTAAAATCTCATCACATTCAACTTAGACTGCAAACACACAAACTGGGTAATATCTTGTTTTTCTTTGTCGTGGAGTAGCACTGCCGCTGAATAGCGATGCAGGAAACAGCACTGTATACACACACATGCACACATAATTAATCAACACACACAGGGACTGAATTAACTCAGGGGAACTGTGAATATTACCTCAGCTCACCTCATTATCTCTCTTCGTTTACTCATTCATGGACTCCATCGCTTCTACTTATCACCCATGCTTTTGTCATTTGGCCTGCCTATTCATTTCTTCATTCCAGTCTTTCTACACCTGGTATTAATATCTGTCTGAGTTGATCAGATCACAAGTGGTCAGACGAAACAGATTTAATTTACACTTAAAATAACACGCATCTCAAATGCACCTCTGATGTTTCTGAGCAGTGATTACATTACGTGCTATGCAGGAGGTGGCACTAAAGCTTTAAACAGGGTTGTGTTCGCCATTTCACGATGGAGTAAAGATTTAGTGAGGGTCCACAACCACGGCTTTGCTTTGAAGGCAAATTCAGCAAGACTGCACTATGTTTGACAATATATTCTGCCCTGCAGACTTAAAAAAAACAATTCTCCACTGGACCTTGTGCATAAATGTGGCCAAAAACCTGATATTCCAAACACATTGTTGGAAATATTTGCCCTTGCACGTCAACACTAATATATACACAGCTTGGCCCTAAAACATCTTTCACACAGATGTAAACAGTAGAGCTACACATGGCTGTTGCCTTGACCTCAAGCTTGTAGTCGCTGCTCTAAAACACACAGCACCATTATTGGTGACATCATCTTCTAGTAGGTACTGCAGGAAAGCCCCCTGCTGAAGTAGGACAATAATATTTACAGATATTTTCCACCTTTGTACTAACTGCAGGAAAGAGCAAGTCAGGTGTCTGACGATCCTCTACACTTTTGTGAGGTAAACGATATGGAGCACATAAAATCCCAAATCCATAGACTCTACAGATTTAACGCTTAATAACATGAATTATGTATAAACTTAGTGTGCCATCTTGCACCTTGACTGCTAAAGCAAATCCTCAGCTGAAGCATATTAGTGCAGCATCTGCTTGTTATGCGACATATAAATGCTTGCATGTGCTCTACCGCACCTTCCTCTCAACCTCAATAACTGTGTCTTAAAGCTGATTCTTGTGCTAAAGCTTCTTATGCTGAAGTATCTGTCACCGGTGTTTAAAGGGGTCATATGATGCTGCTAAAAAGAACATTATTTGGTGTATTTGGTGTAATGAAATGTGTTTATGCGGTTTAAGGTTAAAAAAACACATGATTTTCCATTAATTGTGTATTTTTATGTTTTAAATAGGGCTATCAAGCAATTATTATCAAATTAACCTCAAATTAATGACATTAATTAATTAATAACTTTATCTTTAATTAATCGGCACGTGATGTGTTACAGGTAAGTTATCATTGTGTTAAATTAGAAAATCTAGAAAATTAGAAACATAATAGTATCATGAAGTGAGAAACCGCTTAAAATGAGTAAAGGAGAAATATTGTAGTCTCCATGGAAACGGTGACCTGCCAAAGAGGGGATTTCTCCCAAATCTGAGCTTTAAGCCTTTGATCAAGGTATGTGCGAGAATGTGTGACTGTGAGCGCGTTTGCGAGAGCGCCTCAGCTATGTGTTCCTCCACTGGCGACTCACAATGCCATATACCTGCAGATGATCCCACAGTAAATGAAAGCCATGTCTGAATAAAAACTGAGATTAGACTCGAACAATGGAATTCCATTTCCACGGACACAATCATTCCCAAAGGTAAACAATGCAATTCCATTACGGTTTTAAACCATGGGAAAATTCAGGGTTTTTTTGGCAGGAATTGCCCTCTATGTTGCAATAAATCCTCTGGCAAATGTTTTCTTTTCCTCGTCTTTCCTCTTTACCTTACACACTCTTACAGCATAAACACTCCGGCAGACAATATAAATCAACAATGTTTGTAGGTAGGAGAAACTCCACAGAACACGTCTCACCTAATTTTCTATTTTTAAAGGCAGAGTTAAAGGTTGTTTGTCTCAGGGGCACTTGCCCTGTTTCCTCTACTTCTGTCCATCTTTCCTATTCATGTCTTGCCTTAGGAAGAAACCAAGATAAAAAAAGTGACAACATAAGGGGAGACATTATAAATACATCAAGCTATTTAAAACTAAAGAGAGACTTCAGGTTCAAGGACAGAGGGGATCAAAATGAAAGAGAAGGCCAGGGAGGAAGAGCCGCAGAGCAGACGCAAAGATGCTGGGTTAGCGTTAGCACGCTAGCATATGTGTCGCCGGCGGGCTTTTTCCTCGTCTGGAGCACATGGTGGCCCTGCGCTCTGATTGGCTCGGTCCTCGTGGCCATGGAAACCCAGCCATGGGTGAACGATACCCCCTCTGAACATGACTTGGGGAAAAGACAGGAAACAAGGACATCTCTCTCTCACACACACATTCAGTCTAATACTTTCTGACCTGTGTTGGAGGACTCATGTTTCGTGTTGATGATATAACCAAGGGGTCTGTCACTGCGCTCATGGCAGGATCACTGAGGGAGAGTTAGAGGTGAACGGAAAGGAGAAACAGATCACACGGAAATGAAAAAGTGCAAAAGCAGCTTGTTTTTCCTGTCTCCTTTCTTGTACTTTGTTCTTGATTTACTCTTGCTGTAAAAGGAAAGTGTTGAGCTAGAAGAGACATCCCCAGTGAAGTACTAAACAAAACAGTACTTTTCTTTTAGACATGTTTTTTTTTAATCATTTTTTTTGTCATAAACATCCACTCTGTCAGATGTTAATTCAATAACTGAGAGATTCAATAATTAAGCTGTTAATGATCCGATTCAAATCGATGACTGTCTGAGACTTTTTGTCTGATTCAGCAACAGGACCAAAACAAGAGTCATTTATTAATGAATCGAACATCATTGGTCATGTTGGCTTTTTTTTGTTGTTTGCTCTTGCAGCCAGCAAAGACAACCTAACAAAAATAAGTTTATTGTCTATTTACCGTCTTTGACAATTTTGTCTTTTTTTTCTACTGGCACAGTAAGACCAGCAATTCAGATTTATATTTGACATGTCCTTTTTCCACTGGCCTCAACATAAAGAAATATACATATCTATCAATTTATATGTAAAATTTTAGATTAGCATTTATAATTTCACACTTGCAAGTATATTAGTTTTATATTAACATTTATTATAATATTTACTAAACATTTTTGTATTATATTAAAAACATGATTAAAATATAAAATATTTATTATTAAAAACAAAAAATACTGAGAAGCAGAATTTGCTAATTTGCAAGGCACCAAAATGCAAGTAAGTGATAATAGCTAGATATATCTAAATATAGATATATCTAGATATATCTAAAACAACCCAATTTGGGTTGTTATTAATCCAAGGGCTGGGTAAATATAGGACAGCAAATTGGGTTGTTTATTTAACCTTCAAAATGACAAAAAGGTACTTTAAAAAGCACACCTGTGGCCGCAGGACATCACTACACTCTAAAAAACACTGGGTTAAAAACAACCCAATTTGAGTTGTTATTAACCCAAGGGCTGGGTAAATATAGGTCAGAACCCATCTTGGGTTAAATTTACCCAGCAAATTGGGTTGTTTATTTGGCCCAGCATAATGGGTTGATTTAACCCAGCTAATGGGTTTATTCATTTTTACTATATTACTAGCTTTTCTTTTTTTTTTACTTCATACATTAAATAATGTTTACAGATTCATTTAAATCCTCTAAACTTTTCTAAAATACTCCACAGAACCACTGGTTTGCACGATAACTTCCTACATGTTTTAACATCCAAAGTATTATATTCTGTATCTTTATGAATAAAATCATTTATTTTATGCAAAGCATCAGGCTTTTCAATCACGCAAAAAGACCGCGACACTCCTTAAAGGTGATTCACACCGCGCGCCTTTAAGTTGCTCTGCACAAAATTGAACGATATACAGCACAGTAACGATTTTATAGATAAAATAAAATGTACACAAACCTGTATTTTACTGAAGAATGCATCAATTCGATGGCGCTTAGAACTGCTCTCTCGTGAAAAGAAGACGCAAAATCCCCGCGATAAATAACTCAACCACTGGGTTACGTCTGACCCAGGATCTGAATAACACAAAAACAACCCAAACACTGGGTTGTTACATTTGACCCAGGAGCTGGGTAACACAAAAACTACCCAAACACTGAAAGAATAACCCCAAAAAATGACCCAAAAGGCTCAACCCAGCATTTGGGTTAAAATAATAACCCAAGATTTTTTTAGAGTGTAGCATTTGCCTAAAAGGGCAGATTATAGCTCTGGGCCAGCGGCCATCCTTTTTGTTGAGCCCTCATCGTACTGTTTCATGGGCCAGTTTTCACCATCACATTCAATTCAGGTGTAAAACTAACAAAAGAAAGCCAGGGCTTCAGATTCTGGGGAAACACTTTGGGATACACCACATTGTCACTTTAACTGCAAAACGTCCTGTTTGTTGTGCCTCCAATTAGGCATGAGATCTACACCTCTGCTCTACACTCCCAGGCAAGAGAGCCAGAGAGGAAGAAATGGAGACCAGAGTCTTCAACCTAATAGATGTCCTTAGTGTTTCTGTTTTCCTCTGTCTGTCTCTGACAGGACCCAGACCTGGCTGGGTCAACAGAGCCCATGTACTTGTCTTTGACACAGGTTATGTGTCAGCACAGAGACTTGTGCATGAGAAAGAGAAAGTTTTGAAAAAGATGAAGTTGGGCAGGCCATGGGAGGGAAGGCTGTAAATCAGGATGGCTTGTGTTTGTGTGTTTTATGTGGCCTCTGCTGTCTCCATGTGTCCTGTCTGTGCAGTCATCCCTCCCTGTCACAAAGCATTAATACTGACTGCAGATTTACTCACTCAGCCACAGAAGCTGAAAATGCACACTCACGTGTGTGTCTGTGTGTGTCTGGATGGCAAAGGTTCACTTCAGCACTGAGCTGTGTGGAAGAAAATAATCAAATAAGACTCCTTCCCACTGGGAATGTCACTGAGGATCTATAACTACACACACACACATAAAAAACATGCTGTGTGCATCACACCGAATGATGGAATCATTTTGAATCATCATGATGATAAAGACAGCACTCCTTTGTAGAAAACACACGAGTACACACACAAAAACTATCATAATACATCATTACAGACTCTCTTTATAGTGTGTGTGTACAGGTGAGGTTTTGCTTAGACTGTGTTGCCAAATGCTAAAAATCTATCATTCAATGTTTGCCACCATTTATTTGAATCTCCATATGGATAACAGATTGACAGACTTTGTAACAGACTTATTGAGAGGCTTCAGAGCCTCCCCACTTATCTGATGCTGCCTCGATCTGGGTGGTCAAAACTGGCCTTGACCAGCCGGAACGAACCAGTCTGTTTTGTCTCTCTATGTGTGTGTGTATGTTCACATTAGAAAGCTGTACACAGGCCAGGTTCCTCAGATCAGGCTCCTGGACTTTAGAGTGCATGAGCGTGTGTGTAATTGCATGCCAGACAGAATGTGCTCCTCATCGCTCTTTCACAAGCGCAATTTCCATTCCTTTCTTTACAATTTTCTTTCTGCCATTACGTCCAAATGTCTACTGTGTGTATGCATGTAATATGTCACATAGAAACATTGTTGTATCACACACTGATATGCCTAAAAGACTTGAGATGAAAGAGGTCTAATAGAAAACGAAGAACAGAAAATAGGATGGGTGTGTGCGTGAAAGATGGGGTCTTGACATGCCATCGTGTCTGTATGCATATCACATATATCCTATATAATATAATTATATTATATATAATTATTAATATTCATACTAGATTGATTATTTATAGATTATCCTTTAAATTATAATCTTAAATATAATTACTATATTAATGAGAATCCAAAATAAAATTTAATAAACAGGTGTTTCTTTAAAAAAAAAAAAATTTTTTTTATTTTTTACGCAATAATAAATATTCAAATACTTTGTTTATTGCATTCTTTGTTTATATCATCAGTTTTAAACCTGCAATTAAACTTGCAATTTTAATGTTTTCATTGGGTTGGAGAAAAAGGAAAAACAAAATCTATATAACAAAAGATATTTGAAAATAAAATTAATTATTAAGGCATGGAAAAAATAATAGCTAATACGACTTATCTAAAAAATATATATTTAATTTAAATATAATATTTTTATATATTTATTTTATACATTTACATCAATACATTTTTATACATTTTCATATACATAAAAAATCTGACACATTTAAGCACCAGAACTAAAACAATCACCCAAATACTTTTTTATACATTATGATTTTTTATGATATGATTTGATTTTTTTCAAAACTCACGGACACCTTTAACATGACGTTATTAAAGTTTGCAAGCCCATCAGAGCTATAAATCCATCACTGGGCAAATCAACTTGGCCAGTTTTCTAAATTATTTAAAGCAATTGGTCATTGTAATTTTAAACAGGATGCATTTGAGAAATCCAGACATATAAGGCATCTACATAGCAACTTCGCAAAAGAAGAGAGACAGAACGCAGAATGAAGGCACAGGCATTCTTGGAGTGAATGTATGATTAAAAAATGAAAAAGTATCTACGGCTTACATTGGACTATTTCAGTAACACTCTCCAGCTTAAAAACATCAGGTCAAAACACCTGGAATGTTTTTGACGGTTTTAAGATGACTGATTGGGTTTCCTTGAGTGTCTGACATATTACAGTCTGCCTGATATGAATTTTTAAAATTGACTAATAGTTGCCCTAAATCCTATAAAACAGTTGTTGTTTTTTTTGTGTTTTTTTTTTTTAATATTACAGTACAAAAATATTACACAAATGCTAGAAAATGGTAGTAAAAACACACAAGAGGTATTCTGTGCCTCTACGCACCACCACCTCACCTCTGCTAATGAAATACTTTATGCTATATCAGCTAATTGCTTTAATCAGATGTTTTGGTGCATAACTGTGACAAATACCTGCAAGGCTTGTTGCTGTGGAGCAGTGAGCCGAACAGATACAGTACAGTGTAGCTATATTTAACCGCAAACCATGGTGTCTGCTTAGCAGACATTAAACAGACAGACTTGGACCAAACACTGAATAAAACTAGCTGGACACTAACAGTACAATATGAAAGCAATAGAAAAAGAAAAAGAAAAATTTAACTGCCAATCCCAAGACGATTGCAAGAACAATCCTCTCTAAAACAAAGATGCTTTTATGGACATTATCGGACCCCAGTGTATAATCTGACAATAGTGAGGGAGGGACTTTCCTGGAGATCTCTGCTTTATTGAGGGTGACTTTAACAAGTATCTTCTGCTTTCAATCATAACTTTTTCAGCTGTTTTTATGCTTATCCATTATAAAAATAAGAAACAGAAAGAAAGAAGAAGAGAAAAGAAGAGAAAAAAAATGAGGAAAAAATATATTGTCTTATTAACTAACGTTACTTAGTAGAAGAGTTGAACTACATTAAGGTTAGTGATCAATACATAAATCATGAATGCTACAAAAAGTGAAGAGCAAGAAACACGTCCAGTACCTCCAGGAGTCTTCGCTTAGGTTCACAACGGAACCAAAGAAAACCTTTACTAAATCCTAACCTAAATCCTCAGTGTCAGCTGCGCCTGGTTAAAACCAAACAAAAGCAATGCAAGCAGAAAATGTGAAGTCTGTAATAACGTTTTGTTTCTGTCAGCAGAAAACGCTCAACCAAACCAAACGTCTTACAGTTGTAACCACATTATCAATGGGTTGCTTTTTACACAAAAGTACATGTAATTGTCCTTCATTTAAGTATTAAGCATCTAATTGATCGACACTCATTGTAACCTCGCCAAAATATGGTAACGGGCTCCAGTTCTGTCATCCTCGTGCTGTTTCTCCACACAAAACATCTTGTTAGTAGTAAACACAAACGACTCTTACCGCTCTGCGAGTCTGTGATGATTATTCTAAGGAGAAGGATGCCCGGTCAAACGACGGAAGGTCCCAGAGTCTTAATCGCAGCCCAAGTCCTCCGTTAACGGACTCGCCTCCGCCTCTGTCTCTGTCTCGTCACCGCTGAAGACTTCACGAGACCTCAGAGCGCGACTCAAATCGTCCGATTTTAACATGCTGCTCGGTAACAAATGCTGTTTTATTGCGAGTGTTGTTAATGTTCGCTTGCAGTCTGTTCATAAACTCAGCTGGATAAATGCAGTCATTACGAAGAAACGCTCAAACACTCGCCGCGGAATTCATGTTCGCGCGTCTGGCGCGAGCTCGTCTCGTGCCCCTACAGTCTTTACCTGGCGAAATATTCTCGCGCGCCTGAAGTAACCTATTGCAGCGAACACGTGCGAACCGGCCATCCTACTAACTCAACAATAAATGACTGCGATTTCTAGCTGTGTCCGCGTCTCCGTCCTCGTGGGGTTCGGTTGGTTGGGACACAATGACTGCGTCAGCGGCTCACCCACGCGACTTATTTGGTTGTTTGTCATGGGGAAAGGCGAAAGTGCACGACCTTGTCTGAGGGATGCTACAGCGTGTTAACACTGAAGGGGAAGCCTGACGGATGCCTGCTCACTGACCAGAGGAATTTCTGACGTTCACAAAAGGCGAAGGATGCTTGACTTGCGCGCGAGCTCGCTCTCATGCATGGTTTTCTTTGGACATAAAACCCCATTGTTCTAACCCAGTGGTTCCCAACCCTGGTCCTGGAGGCACCCCAACACTGCACGTTTTGCATGTCTCCTGAATCAAACACTTCAGGTCATCAGCTCATTAGTAGAGACTCCAAGACCTGAAATTGGTGTGTCAGAGAAAGGAGACATGCAAAATGTGCAGGGTTGGGGTGCCTCAAGGACCAATGTTAAGCTATGTTTTATATGAATATTTCGATAACTTCTTTTATACTTATTTTATTTTAGACATAAAAAGGATATGTCAAGAAATAGACAGTTTTAATATTGTTAAGAATCTCTATGTAGGCCTATGTACATTTATAACACTATACTTTGTATTATATCACCTTTGCATCAAATTACAAAAAAAAACTGGTTAACGCTGATGCGAGGGTGTTTCTAACACGGAGTCTACGGGAGGGACGGTAAATTTGACATTGTTCTCCCTTCTGACTGCCGTTATCAGTCTCTCAATTTTTTTCCTTTGATTGAAAGTTGTGAAAATACTATCAGGGAGTTTTTCTTTTGCTATTTGAGCAAATGGGAATGCAAAAAAATATATTTGTGGTACTCTCCCATTCACTGCTATTCAAGTTAACCCAACTATGACGACTTCCGCTGCTGAGAAACCCGGAAATGTGAAAAAGGTCCATTGGATTGGGTTTTCACCTCTAAACAAAAAAACTAACAAAAAAAACCAACTACATTTAGTTTTTATGATAGCTACACTCACTTGTTGGAGAACCTGCTGTTTATTAAAGCTGAAGTCGTATTCACATCAGATCTTCAACTTAATTAAGTAAGACTACTAATACCTGCCCAGCCCTATACCCTCTTACAAAATTTGAGTTGATGGTTCTTACCCTGAAACCGTGTTCCATCAGTCTGAAGGAGCCATTGTAACCTCTCCATCTGCTCTCAACTCTGACATTCAGACACTCTGACAGGAACTTTGACAGGCGGACTGGTTCAGGTGCACAGGCTGACATCTTATACAGACAGTGACATTGGAAATGGGGTTTCCTCCTAACCAGAGGCATCTCTCTCTCTCTCTCTCTCTCTCTCTCTCTCTCTCTCTCTCTCTCTCTCTCTCCCTCTGTTGTCTTTGTGTTCTGTCTCTCTCCATTTCTCACTTGTCAAATGGTGGCATGGCTTAGGCTGGTTAGAGTCCAGGAGCATGAAATAATTATGGATGGCATGGATCCGATCAAACTGTTCTGATAGTTGTGACTGGGAGGTAGGGGGAAATCAGGCTCCCAAAGTTTGTGCACTCTGGGTGGTTTTGGTTTTCAGCATATGGTGCTCAAAAAACAGCCTGAAGTGACACAAATGCTCCAATACTTCTGTTTGTCAAATCATCTCGTGGTGTCTGCTAGAAATTCCCTGGTGTCCTGTTTAACCCGAATCTCTCACTCCAACTTGTGGGAAAGGAGAAGAGTAGACGGCAGAGAGGCAACACTGAGCTGTCGGATCAAGATGGTGACAATGTCACATCAAATCAGTCCATTAATCAGTCAGTCAGTGTGATTGAACAAATGATCGGACGGACAGCCACAACTCGTTAGAATAAACTTTTTTTTATTTACCATTGTGAACACAAAATGCCAGAGTTAAAATCTAAAACTTTTTTTAGTCACATTATGATGAAATTTCATTCAATATCATGATACTATAGTCGTCATAACCCATATTTCAACAGTATCAACTTTTCTTTTAATACCTGTAATACTTAGGCCTGTTGCTATCGATTCACAAAGTTTAGCAATTCCTTTCCCATGTATTTAGGATCAACTTTTATTTTTTCCATCCCTTCTGTTAAACATTAGTGTCTCTTACATGTTGACTGTTACTAAAAATCTGGTCTGACTTGCCATGCAATTGATACTTCAAGAGGCTTTTTGAAAAGCTTTGGATTAATGGCAGGTTTTTTTCTTTTGAGAAATGAGCAAACTTAAGCTTAGCTCTCAATTTCCCCTGAGATTTATCTAGTATTGTCAGGATCAGGAAGTCTCTTTCCACTCTTACTCTCCTTCTGCTGTGGAAGGTACAATTGTAGCTTAATCTCTTTCTCTATTTCTTTCTGACCCTGATTCATGATTGCTCTCCCTGCTGCTGCTGTGGAGTGGCAATGTCATGTTTGTGTTTATGTACTGACTGCATTATATCCAAAAAAGCATATATAATAGTAATCATTTGAATATATTATAGTTTCTGCACATTTTCTCCCATTTCTAGTATGATGAGTTTTATTGGATTACCATAAGTTAAGAAATATACCAATTTTATACCATTTTATACAAAATGTTACCAAAAACATTACAATTTTATACAAAGAAATATGCAAATGTTATACAAATGCAACATACTGCATATTTTACACATGCAACATAATAAGGTTTCATGAGTACAGCAAGCTACTATCTGAAGTGTTTATTGTTGCATGTTATATTTATAAAATAGTAGGCAGTAAACAGTGTATACAATGCAGCAATGCAGTAACAATATGTTGCATTCCAAACAAAGCCCATGTGTTGTTTATGTCTCTTATATTGCTGTGAGAAACGCTGCCCTCATGTGCTGTCATGACCTGGTTCTTTGCTGTTCCTTTGACAGAGGGTCATGGGAAGGTTATGGTTTGAAAGTGTAGCAGGGATGAAGTATTTTTGTGAGCCAAACATGGAAAGGAGTTAGCATTTTAGCACTTCCAGTTCCATCATCCTATAGTCAATACATTTTTAAAAATATTATTATTTATTGGTTAAATCAATACTTCAATACTTTTAATCAAGATCATGATATTTTCACGTTGTATTCTATGACTTAAAATACATCCGTAATACCAATGTGTGATTTAAAAAAAAAAAAAACTTAGGCTGTTTTGAAAGAGGTGGTTGCTAACTAGGACTACAGAAGTTGCCACGGACACATGTACACACACACACATACAAAAATCTGCTTTTTACATCCTTGTGTCTATAATCACACTCTTGTAAATTGTTCTAACTCAAAGCTTAATGGTGGTGATATAATAACAGTGTACTTTGTTTGTAATAGTATAGTCTACATTTAGCTTCTTACTTCTGGTGATTTATTTAGGCTTCAAAATTGTGTCAGAAAATTAAACTTTTGTTGGTCACAGAGCATATTTTCTGCAATAATCCAAAAGCTAATGGAAAATTCCAACTGGGTTTTTGTTGAGGAAACCAGGGGAGCCTACATAATGCTGCTTTTTTCCAAATCGATAAAACAAGCTACAAAAATGCCCAAAACCAATAAAAGTAAGCAACAGTAACAGCAGCACATCATTACTGCACTTATAAAGGTCATATAATCGTACAGGATTGGCTCATAACATTGAGTAAACAATGACAGAATTGTTATTTTTTTGGGTTAAGTATTGTTTTAAGCAGATATATGAAATTCTAATACCAAGAAATATTCATTCATGAACATTTGAACCAAAGCCTCGTCTAAACACTAGACTGAAACAATACCAGCTGGGCAACAACATGCTCAAAAGAGGTCATTTTTGATTCGTTGGGATAGAGCAGAGGTGACACTTGAGTAGCCAATAAATGTACAAGGCACTACAGCCTTGATGATCCATCAATTTCATTGGATGGAAGAAAACGTCTGGAGATCCATGGCAAGTTGCCAGAGATAAATGTGGCTGCCTAATAAAACATGCGCAAATGCAAAATCTTATTACGGCATCAAGGTGAAAGTCTATAAAGTCAGTATTTGGCTTAGAACTTAGAAATAAGCTGCATGCACATCTTTTGATGTTGTAGCGATCATAAAGTGTGCATTACAAGATTTCTGACTCATAATGCGATTGTATTATGACAGTTTTCTTACTCTGAGGCAGAATGTGTGTGTGTGGGTGTGTGTGTATGCAGTGTGACTGTGCGGGGCCCACGGCATCTGGTCTGATGGCAGCGAATGTGAAACGTGCCGAAGCACACCAACACAGACATTCACACACAACCTTTGAGCACAATTTGAAAATCGTTGCTAAATATAGAAGAAAAAAACACACCAGTAAGCCAAGACCTTAGGAGAAGACTTTCACTCAGAATATTATTTCACCATTCATTCTGCTAGAAAGTGACCCTGGTATTCAGTCCTTCCTCCCCTCTCTCTCATTATCTTTTTCCCTTGACAGGCAGGTTAGATATTCAATAATTTCTAATTTCAATAATGAGACCACCTCTGAGCTGCCTGACAATCTTAGCTGAGTAGCAAAGTACTTTCCACAGGAGCTTTATGTATTTCTGTGGTGAGATTTGAGATTAAACTTGTTTAAAAAGGAGACGTTGTGTGTCCGGACACGTTTCTGGCAACTATATATGGCTTTAAGTGTTGACAGATATATTGTATTATGCAAGTGGTATGTGATGTGAATGAGAGCTCTGCTTAAAAAGCCTGTCACTCATGCTGCCACAGCCATCTCACATATTTACATCACACACACAAACACACACATCATTCATGCAGGGAATCAGCAATGTAGTCCAAACTGATTATTCATCACCATTTTACCCACAGACACATGCGTACAAACACCCCGACTCTGAATTAAAATTATGATTCACTCTGACACACAAACTTCAGCCAGACTTTGATTAGATAAATGTCAGAAAATATAATCCATGTCAGTAAAGTTCTGAATTATATAAACATTTGTTATAGTTTACTTATTAATTTTTACATATACTTTTATTTTTCTAGCATTCTTTTTATTTTAGTATTATCATTTATCGGGTAGTTTATTAAAAAATGAAAAGTCATTATTCCTTTACTCTCGTGTTGACATATGCCATTCCTGTTTTTTAAATGTAATCCTTTAAAATGTTAAGCTGGCATCTGGTGCTAATTTCCTTAATTATATGACAAACCCTATTTAGCTGGCAGCATTCCTCCAATGTTCACTGAGAGTGCAAGATGGCGGGCTGCTCTAAGGTGACTCAAACCCTGCGACAGGAGGTGGTCCAGATGAAGGCCAAAGGGATGACCCTTTCAGCCATTGCAAGAGAAGTTCCAGATCTCTGATTTCTCCAATATTGCAGGTTTACAATGACACCAATTCATTCAAGTCCCCCAAAAAGGCTGGTCGTCCACAAAAGACAAATGCACGAGAGGACATGATAATGCAGAGACTCTCAATAGGGAATCGGTTCAACACTGCAGCTGGAATTGCTTGCAAGTTAAGTGCTGAAAGGGGTAGAGATTTGTCTCGGGACGTTTAAGAGAAGTCGGACTGAACGCACACTCTGTAATGACCAAACCTCTCATCAGCAGGAAGAATCAAACGGCTCGGCTCACCTTTGCTGAGGAGCATGTTGTGTGGAGAGAGGAGAACTGCTCCAAAGTTCACTTTAGTGATGAGAGCAAGTTTAATTTATTTGGGTCTGATGGGAGACATTTTGTTCAGCATCATACTAGGGAAAGACTGAAGCCCAAGTGTGTAAAGAAGATAGTGAAAGGTGGAGAAAGAGGAGTGTCATTGTTTGGGGGATGTTTTCTGCAGCGAGTTGGGTCTCTTATACAGATACATGGCAGATGACCTCTTTCAGAAACATGCTGTACTTTCCCTGCAAGCATCTCCGATTCAGCCTGCTATTTTCATGTAAGACAATTATCCCGTCACGCTGCAAAACAGGTATAGCGGTTCCTTGAATCTAAGAACATTGAAATCATGAAATGGCCAGGCCAGGGTCCTGATCTAAACCCGACTGAAAATCTCTGGAAAATCCTTGGCGAAGTTGGCTAAGAAACCCACTAGTTACTGAACTTTGGAAGAGAGAGGAAGAAGAGAGGACCAAGATCACACCATAGCACTGTGAGAAACTAGTGATATCCTGCGGTCACGGATGTGCTGAAGTCATTCAAAATGAGGGCCTCTACACTTCCTACTAATTTCTGACAGTTGTATCCCTCCACAATTTTTGTTGTAATATTTCGGGCTACAGTGGTTACGGTTCTCTAATTTTGATCACTGCATTTTCCACAAAATAAAGTGTTTTTGTTAATGCCTTGGATATTTTGAACATTTAGTGGTATACCTACAGCTAATATACCTTCTAATTTTGAGTGAAGATTAAATATTTACAGATTGTTTAATTTTGATCTCCACTGTGTGTATATAATTATAACAGTATTTTATTAAAGGGATAGTTTATTCAAAAATAAAAATGTTTCCACTTTATTCCTACATTTATTAGTTTCTGGTTTAGGTTACTTTAAATGTTAAATTCAGAACTGAACTGAAGTTCATTTATTATGAATGCAATTTTTTTTAAGAAAAGGGCACAGCAACAAAAAAAAAGGCATCTGTGACATTCACTTAAATGTCAAGACTTGTGTCTGTTGAATGGCCTTCACTCATGTCAACTTCACTTAGCTCTGCTTCTGCAGTGTCTATTAGACGGATCTGTTTTTACCTGCATGCATGCAGACGCGTGTCTCCGGCCCTTTACATGTACTTCACTTTTATTCTGTATTCAGCAAATGTTCTCAAAGTTTCCCTGCGTTGAATATTCTCTTCCAAAGTTTGAGCATACTTTCATACTGCATATCAAAAGCATTTTCTCCTTTCACATCAGAGTCCTTCTGGCAATATCAAAGAATACATCCATAATGTCCTCAAACTCTAGATCCACAGGCCAAATCCTTTTAATCACACTTACACAAATGATGTAAGATTTTAAAGAGATTTCAGACACTCTTCAAAAAGACTTGCCTGTGCTTTACATTATCTTATACTACAAAAACACTTGTCAAATATAAAAATAAAGCACACAATTATAAGGGAGCTCCTGGAGGTCGCAGGTTAATTTAGGAAAGTCTGCGGCAACAGCAACAGTAATCGGTGTGGATGTTTCTAGTACTTTACATATAAAAAAGACATTTTTTAATTCCATCATACAGAACTGGATTGATTTGTAGTAGGGGCAAGTCTGGTGAAGCTGAAGGGGAATGATGGGATGAGTTAAGTTCATTTGTCGCATCACATCGGGTAATTGAGCACCACATCTTGTTTGGCCAGCTCCAACAACATAGGGTCATCGAAGAACTTGCTGATACTGACGTCCTCGCTCAAACCCTAGAGGAAGAGAGAGATGATTAGGATGATGATATATGATGCATATTCAAACTAAACAAGTTGATTGACATTTCAGAGATGTCAAAAGTGTCTTACTTTGCGCCTGCGGGTTTTGATCATAAACTCTCTGGCCAGATGAGGGGCCGGCTGAGGCTCTAGAGGACGAATCACAATGCTCTTATCCAAAGGATCACCGGGAACAATCTAGAGTGAGGGGCAGAGACAATAATTACTCAGGACAGGGGCGAAAATCTAATACCATGTGACACAAACATACACACACACACAGAAACACACAGAAACAGTGTTAAAGGCAAGGGAGTCCAAGATAAGCTGCTGACGACTCAATTTTCTGCTACTCAACATCAAACACATCAGAACAAATCCACTCACACACGGGTGAATCTTACGCAAGTCACATTTTCCCCAAAATTAAAAAGATAGAAGATATTATATTTTGCATAAATTAAACAAAGCCTATTTTTAATTAACTACTACTTGCATTTTTACATTATGAAATGTCTTATTACCATATTTTTTCCAATACTCTGATTCTTATTAGATTATCGGTTTAAAATATTGTAATATAATAATGATTTTTAAAATTTAAATCACCATACATTACAGTACAATAAATACTATTGTGTCTAAATACATTAGTATTTACTAGACAAATACTAGATTTTCTTCCTCAAATTCTCACTTTCTAAATTCACCAATTCAGACTTTTTTTTTGTAATTTTCTATCATTAATGTTGAATGTTAAATCTCATTAGGTTATTAGAGTAAAAATACTGTAATAAAACTCTTAAATTCAATAATTATTAATAATACACGTTATTAATAATTTACTAATTAACATAATATTATTAGTGCTGTCAAACTGTGGAGACGTGCTGAAATGGCGTTTGGTCTCGTACTGTATCGCGTACCTTGTATTTTGAAAATATTTACATGTATATATTTATATAATTTATATTATATATAATTATTTAATATACAAATATAACATTTCTCTTAAATATATATGTGCGTGTGTGTATTTATATATACATAATAAATATACATAGTACACAAACATATATTATGTAAACAAAAACTTTTATTTGGGATGCGATTAATCGTTTGACAGCACTAAATATTATATAATTAATTAAATTAATAGGCTTTAACCAAAAATGTTCTATTATTACAGTTTTTCTCGATTGCTAACACACTATAACTGATTCATTTGGCCCAATTTTCCAAACCATTCATACAGTTCTCGAAACAAAGACTTTGTTCTCAAAACTTTTAAAACATTTCACCTGTTTTCACACATTCCAATTTGCTCAGTGTTTTCTGCTAAACTCTACACAAGAAGGCATAATTTTGCACAGGTTTACCCATATTCTCATTTAAAAAACACAAACACACAATATAACTACCTCAAGAATCACAAAATGAACACAAATAGCACAAATTTATCCATGTGTGAACATTCAGCAGCAAAACTGATGACACACAGCTCAGAATCTCAGGATGATACGCACAGGAGCACAGCTGATTATGTGATTCGGAAAGTGA
>NW_015541005.1:2980622-3009718 GCF_001515605.1 Sinocyclocheilus anshuiensis | reverse complement strand
AAAATGAACTCAAACAGCACACATTTATCCATGTGTGAACATAGTAGCAAAACTGATGACACACAGGTCAGAATCTCAGGATGATATGAACAAGAGCACAGCTGATTTTTGGAAAATTAATCCTGGTAGTGGAAGACAAAGAGGAATTGGAGGGGGAAATAAAAACGAAGGGGATGAGGTCCAATTTAATTTGTTCCTGATGAAATACAAAGCACTATAGTTGAGCATGTTCTTCTGCATGGACTGACCATGAGGGAAGTTGGCCTACATACTCATCTAAAAGGTTTCAATACTACTTACACAATACACATACAAAAGAATTACAGTACATAGCAGCAGTACTTCAGATGAGAGAACTTTCATTATTCTATGTACAGTAAATACTGTAGCACATGTTGTACACCCTCAAACTCATTACTGTTGAATTTATTTGAAGCCAAGTAGTCCTTACATGTACTCTATTTTTGCAGAACTGAGAGACGACTGTCTAGGGGAGGCAGAGAAATCTTTTATCAGAAGACTAAGAAACTGCTATAACAAATAAGGATATTACCAATACTGTAATGCAATTTGGCAGAGGATGCTGAATGAATTAATTTATTTATTTACAGTAAATGACAGTATATTCCAATGTGTGTTCACTGTATATTCTGTTGTTTGGTTTTTGAACTTTTCTCTTCTAGTGCCTTTCATCTACTGTAAGATCTCTTTACAGTAGTGTAACGAAAGTAAACTTTTCTTACAGTTTAATGCTGAATTTGACTGTATCTGCATCCCTATATTTATGTCGTATACTGTAACAGACATTGACTAGCAAAAGGATTCCTATTTTCCAAAAGGAGGTTTTTGTAACAGTGTTTTGAATTGATCTCACTAGTGTTCTCTAGGCAGGAAAATAGTCTGTGTATTTGACAGGTTTGTGTATCGTCTAAGGCCAAAGTTTGAGTCTGACAAAAGAGAACATGTTTTTGACTAAGATTTTGACCTGGAAGTTTGAAGTTTACACAAGTTGGTGTATAGTTTTGAGATTGTGTTTATAGTTGTGAGAAAATGGTGAATTGTTTCATGAATTGTGTGTTAGCAATCGAGAAAAACTGTAATTTCCAAAGGTGATTCTAATTTTTTTCACAATAAAAATACTGTAGCACAATTAAAAAAACAAATCAGCATACAGTAATAATTGTATAATATTAATAGCAAAATCTAATTATAAGTCATATTAATATTAATTTGACTTAATTTTATAATTTTAACAAAATAATGTAAATATAATTTACTCATATATAATAATTAAATGCCATTAAATGTCATTATGTAAAAAAAAAAAAAAAAAAAAAAAAAAAAAAATTTGAAATCATATTTTGCTAAAAGAAAATGAAAAATATATGATTTCCGATTTTAATTTATTTTCATGTGACCTGGTGTTTTGGACAGGTTTTGTGAGATTCGCTTACACATAATACACTTGCCCTCATTTAAACACGCATACACACAAGAAAGGAAGCAGAAAAAAAAGATATGTGGGTGTGTTTGTACCTGCCAGTGGTGGAACACACTGAGCGCGAAGGCCTGGCCCTGCGTGTGTGTGCGGAGATCAGTTTCAAAGCCAAACGAGTCAATAGCGGGAATGAAAGCCTTGATGGCGTAGAGAGGAGAGCCAGGGATTGGCGCATCCTGAGTCACATGACCTCTATGGGACACACAGACAAGAGATCAGTCAGAGGCTCGTTCTAAAAGGAGACTGTCTTTATTAGAGACTTGCTGACTTTTGCTGCCCTGAGCTACAATCTGATTAATGTGAGTGTATGTGTGTTAACAGACGAGGAGTCAGCAATGTCCTCGTTCTGTTTGTGTGTATTGTACCTCCTGCGTGCCAGCACCGTGTACACAGCAGAAACGCAGTCAGCAGGGGCCTGAACCTCCACAAAGTAATAGGGCTCCATCAGCCTGGGCGTGGCCTACAGAAACCAACCAATCACAAAGCGAGGAAAAAGAGAGGGTGAGCAAGTGAGAAACCAATTACGATAATCAACTTAATCTACTGAACTGAGTTAATGGATCACGTAATTGAATGAACCAGTCCAATAAGACTAATGGAAACAATGATTAGGCAGAGAAAGGAAACAGAGGAAGATGGGGGAAGAAGAGAGGTGGCTAAACAGACCTATGGAAGGATAGATTACCATCAGGAAGGCAGAGTAGACGACTCTGCGAGCTGTAGGGATGACCTGTCCTCCTCCTCTGTGCAGCGGCTCCTGTGCGATCACTGCGTCCAGGATCTTAAACTTCACGTTGCGGATTGCTGAACGCAGGGAATGACAAGGAGATAGTTTTGTTATTTAACACAAACAGAAACACCAAACTGTAGCCATTTACAAAGAGGACATTTGCATATGAAAAACTTAAAGGCACAGTAGCAAAAGCACTGTGAGGGTGGAAAACGGCAATGAAAGGAAAAGAGGGGAAGAAAATTTAACCTTACAAATGTGCAAGTTTCGCTCAAAATTTTGAGATCATGACATTTAACTTAGTAGTGCACTGATATTAACATTCTGGACGATAATTACTGTCATTTTATGGCTGATAAACAATACAATTGCTAATACTACATTTCTATACTATGTCGTCTAAATACGTTAAAAATAAAGGAACCGAAAACTAATATCAATATTTTCAAATGCTACAAGTGAATCTAGACATCACAACATTTTAATGTATGTTATGAATAATGGGACATTCATTTGGAGATTTGCTAAAGATTACATTTAACAGTGTTATTAAATTATTAGTGTTTTTAAAAGATTAACTTTATGTGAGCGTTCAAAGACGGCAAAGGCAAACTAAATGTAAAAATATATTAAATATCCAATGTTGGTGGATGATGATGGTCACACTTTATTTAAAGTCCAATTCTCACTATTAATGAACCATAAAACTACGACTTTTGCCTCAAACTCCTAATTTGCTGCTTATTAATAGTTAGTAAGGTAGTTGTTAAGTTTAAGATTAGGGATGTAGAATATGGTCATGCAGAATATGTGCTTTATAAGCACTAATAAACAGCCAATATGTTAATAATAGGCATGCTAATAAGCAACTAGTTAATAGTGAGAATTGGTCCATATACTAAAGTGTTACCTTGGCTGATATATATCAAATATCAACCGATAACAATATACAGAGCATCCCTAATTTAAATAAGTATATTTACCCTAAGAACATTTATTCATTCTGTGGTGCTTTTTAGACTGTTCAGCCTTCATAACCATTGAAAGTTCTCAAATAAAATGTCATGCACTGTCTCACGTTCATCACACAAAGGACCCTCGCGTGTGCCCCACTGGAAGCCCTGTACAATGCTGTCCTTCACTGAGCCAAGAAGAGCTTTATCTACCTACAACACACACAGAGAAAGAAAACAGATCATTTATCAAATTATGTAGCTGTCAACAATTTAAGCACACCAGTGCACAACCTCTCACAAAAACAGACACACTGTGTCACATGCAATCATATGTGACGTCAATTTTTTTCACACGCAAGCACACAGACACCAAACGACGACACACCAACACATCCATGCCAAAAGACTTTAACACACACATCTACATTCAAATGGCCAAAGGCACTATTTTAAAATTTGTCAATATAGTCAGAGGAGAGGTGAAGTCAAATATCCAGAATTTCATTCATTTGCAACCCAATTACAGTTGAATTGTATATAAAAAAAAATATTACAATGATTTAATGAATATAAACGAACCTTGCAGAGCATGATTAATATCAGCTGATATGCAAATTACCTCAGAGGGCAAAGTGTCGTCTACTAAAATGTTGGGCCCGGTTGTGTCAGGTCCAAAAGCCCAAATGGAACGAGCTGCTAGCAAATCCCAGTCATACTTCGTCTGGAAAAACTCTCCCAACTTTTTTCTACAGAGAGAGAGAAAAAAAAGATACATTTATTTGTTTTAAAATAGTGAACAGATTTGAAGTGAAACAGTAGATTCTTGTCGGTTGAACTGCACCACATAAACTACCACTTAAAAGTTTGTGGTTGTTAAATATTTAAATTTTTTTGAGAGAAGTATCTTATGCTCAACAAGGCTGCATTTATGTGATCAAAAATACAGTTAAAACAGTAATACTCTGAAACATGTTGGTGATGATTTGGTGCACAAGAAACATTTATCATTATCAGTGTTAAAATCAGTTATGGGTCCTAATATTTAATATTAAGAAAGACATCTTTGTGTTACATATAACCCAGAAGTTCTCTACAGTTCTGACATGTTATTTTACCTGTTCCACGTGATCTGCACCACCTCGTTCTCAATGTCTTCGGCTAGACCCTTCTCCAACGGCTCAGCAATCATGGTAATCTTATTCCTGCCAATCACACACACAGTGTTAAAAATCACACATACGTATACAACCACTGATGCATGTTAAGACTTTTACAGGTCACATTTAAAAAAAAAATGTAAAGAAATTCACAACTCAAGTTCTAAATGGTGGTGCTGAGATACAGGAAGTTTGTTCCTTACTTTTTATTGGGCGTTTCAGCGAAACACTTCAAGGAGGACGTCTCTACCACAGTCTCACAGAAGGTCACTACTGGATCAGCCACCTATTGTGAGAGATCGAAGAGAAATCACATGAAAATAAAAAAACATAGGCAAAAAGAGAGGAAAGAAATTTGTAAGACAGCAAAAGAGCACCTTGATATCGATCTCAGAGTACATCTTCCGCAGGTCGTGCATTACACAGTCCAGGTACAGCTCACCTGTACCAAGAATCACATGTTCTCCTGACTCCTCCACCTGAACTCACACAAACCAGCACAGATTAATATGAAGCAAGCTAGTAAAAAGATTAAAACACATCATAGTTATGAATCTTGATACACTTAAAACAAATCATAAAGTAACCCTGCTGATTGTCAGTGCAAGTATATGTAACATCTGGTTTGGTCCAGAGGCTCAAAACATGAAAAAGATATGGTTTTAAAACTAAATTGGTACCGTGGGGTGTTCTAGGGAGTGTTACCTTTGTTGTAAGTGACGGATAACTTTTGTTGACTTTTCTGAGTCCATCCAACATCTTGGGCAGTTCTGAGGGATTGACCGGCTCCACAGCGATTTTTATCACTGACGCTGTGTTAAACTTCAATGGCCTGAAGATCTGAGCCTACTCACACCAATTCAACATTCAACTTCCAAAGTCTCATAAATGAACACTGCATTGTTTCGAATAGATATCTCTCTTTCCTACCTCTTCATTTCCACGGGGCTCTGTGATTGTGGCCGTTTTAACAATAGGCTGGTCGCACCCTTCGATCAACACCCAGTTACCAGCAGGGACACGATTCACTTCAATCTGATACCTTACATAAACACATAAAACATAACATTTACAAAGACTACAGTGGGGGGACTGATGTATGATTTACTTTGAAACAGTTTTCACTCAGAAATAGTAAATTTTTACAAAACAACAAATAATACATTGAAATAAGCTTGAAATGTTTAAGTAGAAAGATTAAATAGTATTTTTCTTTTAAAACGTACTCCAATCATATCTATTTTACTTTTATCTTTGGGTCTCAAGATGACATAAAATTATTTAAAATAAGACAAAACAAGTCTTTAAAATAATAATAATCTTGAAAAACCTTAATTTTTAAAGTGTGACTTCTAGAACCAGATTAATAAAATCATATAACTGCATGGGCATTTTTATAATAATATATTTTTTGCTAGTTATGTCAATCTCAGTTTTTTTATGGGGTATACACTGAATACAAAATATATATAAAAAAAATCCTTAAGAAATTCTTAAATCCTGAACAACTAGAAAAGTCATGGGGCCTTCAAGTATTGTTGGGGAAAATGGGGGACCATGGACTAATAATGCTAGGAAAAAAAAAAAAAGAGCAATCAGAAAGACAGAGTGTGACGGTCACCTAGCGACAGAAATCCAAAGGCGTCCAACAGTACAGATCTGTGAGTCCTCCTCATCTTCCAGGCTGTAGTTCTCTCCCAGAACCTTCACCGGCTGGCCCGCCTGCAGGGTTCCGCTCAGGACTCGACCAAACGCATGGAACTGCACGCCGTCATCTGTGCTGTACATCTTAGTGGTGTGGCACATCAGTGGACCCTAAGAAAGAAGAGATAAAAAGAGCTTGGCTTACTTCTCTAGGCCTGTGTCATTGAGATATTTACATTTTTAGGCTTGTTAGGGTCAGTAAGATGGTCACACTTTATTTTAAGGTTCAATTCTAGCTATTAACAAACCATTAACTATGACTTTTGCCTGAATAATCTCCTAATTTGCTGCTTATTAATAGTTACTATGGTAGTTGTTAAAGGGGTCCTATTATGCTTTTTCACTTTTTCAACTTTTAAAAGTAACTTTCCCCAACACTGGTTGTAATAATGTAAAAAATGTGAAAAATAATGTGTTTTTCGAACAGCCTAGTATGAGAGCCTGTTCTAGTACACCCCCAAAACAAAATCAAGACTTTGTAAAAGAGCATAATAGGACCCCTTTAAGTTTAGGCATTGGGTAGGATTAGGGATGTAGAATATGGTCATCGAGAATTTGTGATTTATAAGCACTAATAAACAGCCAATATGTTAATAATAATAGGCATGCTAATAATCAACTAGTTAATAGTAAGAATTGGTCCCTATACTGAAGTGTTACCAATTTTTTTCTGAAAAAAAAAAAACAAATACTTTAAAACATTTTACAAGCTGAATGTCACACTTACATCAGGGTCACACTCAGACATTGTCTCTCCGAGGTCTGAGTCCAGTCCACCTGTGTAGCTATGCTCTATCTTGGCTCTGGCACCCCCCTGAGGAGATGGTATGTGTTGCACACACATGTCCACAAAGCCTGTTGTAGTAGCACATATTATTAGATTGAACGAACCTGACACGTGTGCAAGAATTATGATTTATGGCAACAACACAAGAGCACAAAATAAAAGACACTCGCCTGTAAACTCTCCAAAAAAGCGGTTACAGACAAGGCGCAGCAGAGGTCTGATGTTGAGCTTTAATTCCTCTTTAGTCAGATGAATGCCGAGCTCATCCAACACACGAGGCAGAGACGTATCCACATCCCCCACCACCTACAGACACACCACAGTTATACAGCCTGTGTATTTGACTGCCCGAATGTGCATACATAAAAGAAATGTGAGTGTATTTCTCACCTGTGAAAGAATCTTGTACAGCGGCTCTAGTACGAACTCAACAAAGCTGCGCTGAGAGTTGCTGTTGGGGGCTTTCTTTGTGAATTTCCTCCTGACAGGCACAAAACGTGACCGTTACAATCGAGAACAAAAAAAACATGCTGCCCTTCTGCAAATTGTCTGTGAAATAAAATTAGCTTCAGATTCTTACGTTTTAGGGTTGAAGTAAATGTCTCCCCACAGTCTTTTAGCAAACTCCATGTAGTTGATGTCACCTGAAAAACAATTGAGAGTAAAAAAAAAAAAAGGTTGATGTTTTCAGACAGAAGCACTGAGGATGCATTTGAATTTGTTTTTTTTGTGCGTGTATGTCTCACCGTAGGTGTCTGAATAGATTTTGGCAAAGGAGCCAAGAGTGAAGCAGATGCTGTATTGTGAGGAAGCGAAACACACGTTCCCCAACAGGGGAGACACAATCAGAGACTCATCAGTGGAGTATGTGCTGCCAGAGAAGAAAAAAAAAAGAGATTATTCTATAGAATTTCAGACAAAACTGTTAGCTAAAAACAATTAAATTCATAAAGAAAATTAGTATCAATAAGCAAGTGAAAGACGAACAGCAGATCTAAGATTTGTCTCAATATCATGTTGTATCTACCAAAACCTCTTCCTTTAAACACAGTGGGGTACCTCAGCAAGCCGTTGACCTCATCCACAATGTGGCGCAGTTTGTAGTAGGCATCTGTAGGGGGCAGCTTGAGCTCCACGATCAGACGATCCACTTTATTAATACAGATAGTGATGGCCAACTTCTCCTGCACTGCATGCTTGATCAGTCGCTCAGTGTTTAGCATCACCTGAACACATTCAAATGTTTATACTTGCATAACAAAGCTAATTTAATTTGACAAATATAATATAAGCTTACGAAAAACATTATGTTAAGACAGTGATTTTCATAAACTGTGTATTACGATGACAACAACATGATAAAAGCAGTCCTGGAGCCAAAAGCCTGACATTAGCAGTAGACTGTGTATGTGTGAACTCACCCCCTCAGCAGCATCGATGAAAAGCACAATGCCGTCAGACAGTCTGACTGATGATGTCACCTCATCAGAGAAATTCACATGACCTGAGGACAGGTTCAAGAGATAAATCTCCTGCTTTTGCACAGCATACTGTGTCCTTATATTTTTCTAAGTGATATTTTAAACATATGTCAGCTACTTTTTAATGTGTGAAAAGGTGAGCACAGGAAAGAGGTCAGGGAGTACCTGGCGTGTCCATAATGTTAAAAAGGTAAGATTTGCCCCGGGAGTCAGGCAGAACCATGGTTACAGGCGTACTCTTGATGCCAACTCCCCTCTTGTGAGAAAACACAAAAACGTACATGAGATAAATGCACTGAATGCACATGCTTGCTTGTGATCAGATGAATTAGTTGATTTCTTACCTCTTGCTCTGTGAAGAGGATATCTGTGTATCGTAACTGTAAAAAAGTAAAACATCATTATTGTAACATATCCAGTGTTAGTGTAGAGCGAAATAAACGTCTACTCAACAAAACACCTGCATGTGAAAAGCTGTAGCTGTGGGTTTTTTTTTTTACAGACATATATACACACATATAAGAATAGGAAAAAGATTACACACATATACATATATATATATATATATATATATTTATTTATTTACACACACACAGTATATATATATATATATATTTATCTATGTATAAACACAACTGAAACCAAGTGTATATTTTATTAATATTCATATGCTTAATATAAACAAAAACACTTTTTTATATTTAATAACTATATACTTACATCAGAGTCATCTCTCTTGCGGATTTCAGGATGTGTCTGTTCAATGAGGCAGTCCACAAAGCAAGTCTGTGGGGACAAACAAATGCATTTTAATTTGTCCTCAAAATTAACGTAATCAAACTCAGCACATATAACAAAAACACCACATGATGCACCTTCATTTATCAGACAAAACTGAACAAGCATGATGGTGTCCTTTACCTTGCCATGGTGTAAGTGTCCACACAAGGTGACATTTCTGATCAGTTCTGAGCTGTCCATCAAATCAGCAAGGAACCTGCGGACAGACATGCATGTAACAATACGCAGTTCAGACAAACAGGGAGAGAGAGAAACAACACAACAGTGAACTCACTCCATGTCATAGACGGTGACGGGAAGCTCTTGCTCCATCAGAGTAAACCGCTTCATCTTCACAGGTTTTATGATGGGCTCTGCGGAGCAAATAAAATGAGATACACTTGATTTTGTGCACATGTAGTACATATACTAGTATTCCACCAGCATATCTGTTACCTGTCAATGGTTGTGTATCTTCTTCTTGGATGATAGTCTCCACCTCAGGACCATAAACTTCCTCAGCTGTGGGATAATACTTTTTATCCTCATGCAGAACCACCTCCATACCGCCACCATCCTCCTCGTCAACCTCAGCCTGGTCTTCATCATCCTCCTCCTCATCCGCCTGTAATAAGATAAACTGCACTCATATCCCACTCATACTGTATATGCTGCAACTTGCACAAAAACACATCTTTTTTGGTTAGTTTCAAGATAATTTTTGTAATTTACAGGTTTCTGCTGTAATATACACAAATGAACAGATGGCATAAAACATCTCAGACGCACCTCATCAGCCTCCCGGTCATCTGCATCTACTTCATCTTCATCAGAGTCCAGCTCTGGTCCAATATAGTTTCCAAACTCATCATAAAGATCCGTCTCCATGCTGTCGATCCCTCTGATGGGACAAAACAGATTGGAATGATATTTTCCTACCAGCCCTACTACAGAGAAGTAATGAGCATGCATGGGATTTAGTTGCAGCTCGTGAAGAAAGCGCAAAACTGTAATCTAGAAAAAATGTGACTACTTTGAAAAAGTATAAGATGGTTTTACTTTCACTCTCGTGACTTTATTTACAGTATGTTGTTTCATATGATGATCATGTTACTTACTCCTTTACAATTATTGCGCACAATGCTATCTACAGCAGCTCCACGAGTTTATCTTTAAGACCCTAGTAAACATCACAAATATTACAGACGCAGAATGTGCATATGCAACATAATGAAACAAATTACTAACTTACAATCACAATACATCTTAAAGTTAAGGATTTAGAAACGTCTCAAAAAAAAGCTGTTACTACATCTAAACGCGCAACAAACATGCGACAAAATATGAATGAATGACTGGCTCATTTAAATAATCTTTAATTTCAGTCTATCACATGTAAATGCACTATGTAACGTTATAATAGTTGTATACCTGTATGGGACACTTTATGCCTGGGGTAATTTTATTATTGTTTCAAAGTTATTCCTCGTACTGTTTCCAAACCACGCACCGCGAGGTCCTCACTCAGAGTAACGTATGTCGTACGTTGGTGACGTCATCATCAGTGGCCCTGTACATTGCCCGTTTGAAAAACAAATCTAGGGTAAAAAAAAAAGGATGTTGTATAAGGTGAAAAAAAAAAACTGCTTTAAATGCATACATTTATTTTAGAATTATGTTAGCTCTTGTTACATGTTGGCGTCAAATACTACAGAAACGAACGAGAACATTCAGTGTTCAATATTCACCGTAATGCACATAATGTAGGCCTACACATGCACATAAGTGCAAAAATTTACTTCTTGTCTTCAAAAATTATCATTATTAAGGAATATGATTAATGCATCTTATTTAATAATTGCATTATAATTTTGGTTAAACTCCATTTACATGTTTGCAAAAATAGGCTACTAATAGAAACCCCACCTTCACAGTAGGTCATTAGAGACTCTTTGATTAAGACTTAAAATATTTGTCATATATTTTTAATATAAAAATGGTGCATACTTCTTTCCACAATTAATACCATATATCCTCTCAAGACTATCCAACAGGCCAAATAATAAAATGTACTGACAGAAGATGGCACCATAACACTTGTGTGTGCTTGTATGTACAGAATTTCTTAGTTCCTCTTTGGGTTTCATGCATTGGGCATCTCTAATATTTTCAGTCCCACATAGTTTACAATGTCCTAGTATGACTCAGGCTCCATTTGTTGATACAGGGATCTCATATGGCACTTGAACATTGGCAGGACTACAGAGGTCAACATCCACTGTTACTTTCCAACTGTAAAAAAACAGACTAGGCAAATAGCCTACAGGTACACGTTAATGGCCAGTTGAATACAGCTGACATGTTCAATAGTGCTGTATTCACACTGCTAACATATTGTATTCAAAGTTCTGACAAAATGATGAGGAAATTCATGGGTACAGTTTGCACAGAGACAAACATTTACATAAAACTTACATAATACTCACAATTTCCTGTGCTTTTAGGATGGTTGTCTCAAAAGCCCTTTGAAGACGACTTTGTTTATAGTAAGAAGGGTATTTTATTTATCAGTCCAAACTTAATATCAACAGTCTCTAAAGACACTCTTTCCTTAAAAGAAAATTGAATGTGATCTTTTATGTGTGTAAGAGAAAGCCAAAGAGAACATACTGAAAGAAAGGAAAACAAAAGGGAAGTCAAACATGATGCTGTGAGGCGAACAATTGCTGTGAAGAACATTATGTCGATACAGTTTAATTGAATTAATTAAATGAAGAAGAAGATGAATGATAGGAAGATATTAAAAATCAGAGAAAAATGAATATTTGTCATTTGAATGTACAATGTTACAGTAATAAACAGTGAATTGGTAATCATTACCCGACATAAAATGTAACATTAGAATTAAATTGGATGCAATATTTGGAATTTTACTGTAAAATAACATATTTTTGGACAGTAAAATGCATGAATTATTACATAAATGAAAATGTATACTACTGTTTAAATGTTTGGGGTCAGGAATGTATTTTACCTGAAAGAAACGGATACTTTTATTCAGCAAGGATGCATTAAATTGATCAAAACATATATTAAAGGAGACCTGTAATGCCATTTTTACAATATGTAATATAAATCCCAGAATGTGTCTCTGAAGTTTCAGCTCAAAGTACCAAACAGATCATTTATTATATCATTTTGAAAATGCCTATTTTGAGTGGAAGCAGAAACACGCTGTTTTCATGCATGTTTCTTTAAATGCAAATGAGCTGATGCTCCCCGCCCCCTTTTCCAGAATGGGACTGTGCCTTTGCATCTGGTACCTCATATATTCTGCTAAATAACATCTGTTTGGTTTTGATTACCATGTCTATTGCGTTGAAATCATGTGTTTTAAACCATATGAGTTTAAACTTCTGATATACGGTTTTCTGAGCGCACACATCCGAAGCACACACACAGAAAGTGGCTGTCACACGGCATGTGAGTACTAAACTAAGTTCTCATTCATGTCTTATTGCGCTTAAACTGTCAAATACACACAAGTTTATGTTACAAACAGACATGAGTTTGTAAACAGTTGGTTATGTCTGTGAAGGGAAAAAAAAGTGTTTATATTAGATCTGTGTGGAAGCAGCGTAAATATACAGTAAATAAATCAATAAACGCACTGCTCTTTTGTCTCCTCTGAGGCTGGGACTCTAAATAGTGTTCTGTGCTCGTCTGTGCAGCCAACGACAGCGGTTCATTTTTTCACAAGCTTGCAGAGAAAGGCTTACCAAAACAAAGTTACTGGGTTGGCCTTTTTCATGTTTTCTGGGTTTGGTAGATGCACCGGGGAACCGATTATAGCACTTTCATGATATGTCACATTTAAAGACATCTATAATGTTATAATAAATGCTGTTCTTTTGAACTCGCTATTAATTAATGAATCTTATAAATTCATTGATTAATAGAAAGTCAAAAATATACGTAACAGTTTTCACAGAAGTATTAAGCAGCACAACTGTTTTCAACATTGATTATGTTACTTGAGCAGCAAATCAGCATATTAGCATGATTTCTGAAGGATCATGTGACATTGAAGACTGGAGTAATGATGCTGAAAATTCAGCTTTGCCATCACAGGAATAAATTACATTTTAAAATATATTCAAATAGAAAACACTTATGGTAAAATGTAATAATATTTAACAGTATTACTGATTTACTGTATTTTTTTATCAAATGCAGCCTTGGTGAGAATAAGAGACTTCTTTCAAAAACATTAAAAAAAATCTTAGTGTATAGTATATTCAAGACAACACATGTACGTTTACAATAAAATCTTGTTCAAATTGTTCAAATTTTTGTCATTTGCAGTTGACAGTAAACTTGTGATGCATTAAATGTGAAAAGACAAAGTAGCTGTGTAGTGCTTTATATTACACTTGTTGCATTGTATGTTCATTAGCGAATTTTTCATGGAAATGCCAATTTTAAAGCACTTTAATTAATCATGTAAAGTTCAGTTTTACCACCTGTATTATTATGGTAGTTATCAGTAAATTTTATTATACAGAGCAGCTTTTTGTAATTGAAATGTTGATATATTAACTCATAACAATTAAAGAAATACACATTTATGTACTGTAAAATATGCAGGCACCAAAACGCCACCCTAGTGAATTTCTGGCATAGTTGCCAGTTTACATTTAACAGGATTTCTTTTACAGTCAAGGATGAGTGAGGCAGAGAGAGAGAGAGACGAGCCTACACAGAAATTCGTTCTGATCGTGTTTCATGAATGAGGGCCAAAGTGTTTCTATAGCAGTTGGCCTCAGTGAAGCATAAAGCACCTTACTGTCCATGTTTTCTGAGAAAATCAAACTGAACATCGTCTCTTCCACATTGTTGCATCACTTACAAAATGCAGGAGAAACAAAGAAATTCACAGAACCCACTTCTGTATGAGTGCATGTCTTTACGAATCAGCAACATGTTGCATCTACCAGACTATATCATGTAGTCATCAACATTATGTGACACTACACGGTAAATATTCATGAGTGGTTTATACTTTATTTTCAGACCGCATTAACAATCACACATCAACAGCGTATCTTAATGAAGCTATTGTTATGTGATGACATCATTCATGCAATATAATATGTGGCTACGTGATTGCATGTGAACCCTCATATCATCACAAATAGATCTCTGGATGGAATAAATCATCCGAAGTGCACGGGTGGAATAACAGATGACGTTTTCCACCATCCCGATCTGTTCGTGCAGAGGTTTTGGAACGGGTCGGTACTGAAACGTGTGTAAGAAAGGAAGCGCCCATGCTTATTTGCAGCAGGGCTTATGTGTACCATCTAAAATCTATCTGAGGAAATGGTGAGGAGACCTCAAGACCACTTGGGTGCAAGAGATCCATTTTCCAGGGGCTTGATGCCAAATGTCACAAACATAAACATGATGGTGCCAAATGCACAGACCATGTATCATGAGCGTAAATACTCTGGCATAAAGAAGAAATTTATTGCGGTGTAGAAATGCTGTAGCGGACATAACGGACAAACAGGGTTACTGTAGCTCAGCTGGTAGGGGATGGCGTTGCAACACCAAGTTCATGGGTTCAATTCCTATGAAACATGCAAACTTTCTCGAATGTATTAATAAACACCTTGATTCAAGTATTTGCCATAAAAATAGCTGATACTCTCTCCTTCTTAGCAGAATTCTTGTATTTAGTTTTATAATTCAAGTTTTGTGTTTGCATGTATGCATGGTGTGTGAGTGTATTCTCTGAGGTGCTGCTCTACTAACTCTCTCATTACTCATTTTGATCAGCACACCTGGGCAGCGGCAAAAATAAACGACTCACTTTCCCCCGTGCGCAATCCCACTCTTCTGTTCCATATCAAACACTAATGTCTGTTCCATTACAGCTGCATGTTCATTTTCTGTTGCTTCTGGCTGTCTTTGGTGCAACCTCATCTCTAACATTATGTATATATAGGCTACAGTAGATTTAGGTCTATATCTCAGATCGCTCCATCTACTGTATCAGGATTGATTACTTATGTCTGTGCTGTATCTACTCCATTACTGGACACACACACACACACACATACACACACACACACACACCTGTTAATCCACAGTTGGTCCTTGTGCTGTAGGTGATGATGAGACTCTTGGTTGTCGGTAGAGAGAGAGGAGAAAATAGCAGAAGAGCTCGTCAACCCAATTTACATAATGAAAACACAACAAGAGGCTCAATTAATGCTTGTTATTTAATTCTTTTGTGAAACTGAGGCATTACGTAAAGCTATTTAGTGTATTTTGCTATTTCATGTAGCTATTTTCTTTACTACCTCTAAACAGAAATGCAATAAACAGAGCTGGGTAGTAACTGAATACAATTTGATGTAATCTGGATTACGTAATCAGATTTAAAAATTAAGTACTTGTAATTAGATTAAATTACATTTTAAAATACTCGTATCAGACTCCTGTTACTTTTTTATTGATTACATACTCACACAATAGCAATAAATTCATAATTTTCAGAAAATCTCTTTCTCTCTCTTTTTCACCTTTCTAAAATAGCCTACTGCTAGAAAGTCTTCCAGTTTTGTGGGCATTCACACAGAGATCAGCCATTAGTCAGGTGGCGACACAGCATTTCACCACTGGATTTACAAAAATCATTTCAGATTTTCAACATTTCATCAACTACTAATGAACACATTAATTTTTATTTCATTTTTATGATTTGATTTATTTTTAGCTTTTCATTAAACTCACAACCCCCCTTTATGAACCCCAATTTGGGAAACCTTGATGCAATATAATGTTTAATTGCACTTCATGTTGTTAATAACAACAAATGGAATATATTTTCTTGCTGTTTGTATTTTTATATCAACATAGTAAAATAATCTCCTGTGATAAACGAGTTAGGTCAGAAGTAATCTAAAAGTAATCAAAAAGTAGTCTGATTATATTACCTATAATGTGTAATGTAGTGGATTATGTTACTAACTACAATTTTTGTAATGTAATTTGGAATCAGTCATATTCCAATCATACTAGACTTTCTTTCTTTTAAAGACATTTTATTCAGCAAGCATGCATTAATATGATCAAAACTGTCTGACAAAATTACTGATTTATGTAGACATTTATAAAAAAATAAATATACTACAATGTATTTGAAATACATTTATTTCATGCTAAGTATACTACAAATACATTCACATATTTATGTGCTTAATAAAAATACCCTGCAATTGTACATTTGGTATACTAAACTGCTATACTTCTAGGTCTGCTAAATTGGATTGGAAATGCACTTTAGTTGTGTGGAAGTAGCGCTGAAGTCCATCTAGATATACTGATGTATATTTGACTGTGCTAAAGTGGAACTATTGCAAGTATACTTCAGGTACACTTAAAATATCTCGATATTCAAAGATCATACAATCCTCATCAGTAGTGACATTAAAACACATTTTAGGCTTAATATTAAGAAATGAGCATTGCGCACAAGTAGTACTCCAAATAAAGTTTAATTATAATTTTTTATATCAGGAAGTCTTGAGCGATATGTCAGTAAATATGTTAATAGATTTGAACTATACTTAGTATGAAATAAATGTATTTTAAATGTATTACTTTTTTACTAGGGATGTTACAAAAGGTTTCTAAAATGCTGTTTTTTTTTACCTATTCATCAAAGAGTCCTGAAAAAATGTATCATAGTTTGCACAAAAATATTAAGCAGCACAACTGTTTTTTTAACATTTATAATAAGAAGAAATGTTTCTTAAGGTCCAAATAACAGCATATTAGAATGATTTCTGAAGGATCATGTGACACTGAAGACTGGGGTAATGACTTGAAAATTCTGCCATCACAGGAATAAATTCCATTTTTAAATATGAAATTAGAAAAGTTATTTTGAATTGATATAAAAAATGATTTAAAAAAATGCAGCCTTGGTGAGCATAAGAGACTTATTTCAAAAACATTACAAAATCTCACAACCCCAAACTTTAACAGCACTGTATACTGTACGTGTTTTAAAACAGTAGCACAGAGACAGAAACAGATACAGTTAGAGACTTTGTTGCACTTAGTGTTTTGCGTTTATGTTGCACATTTTCGGTTGTTATTCCTGCAGGTGTCATTTTTTACTTCCGATTAAGCAGGATGAATGCAGGTCTGTCAGAAAGATGGAGAGAAAGATGAATGGCAAACAAGGTGTGAAACTAGTTTACAGGAAGGTGGAGAAACAGCACAGCATATTTGAGGTCACACACTCACACACTTCTCTACTCTAAGTAGATCACGCTCAGTGCACCACTCTCTCTCTCTCTATCTCTCTCTCTCTCTCTCTCTCTCTCTGTGTGTGTGTGATATTTATCAAATTCACATTGTATAAATGGGTCTGTGTGCTCTTTAAATTTGGTATCATTCCCTGTGTGATGCATACCTACTGTACTCCATTTATCTTTAAAAAGAAATGTGTGAGAACTTCTCAAACAGGGCTACAGTGACGAAACACACAGCAAACAAAAATTTGTGTAAGTGGCAACACATAAGAGAGTCTGTGGCCTAAATTCCAAACATGATAAATATTGTCCCATGTGCGTCTGTATGGCGTCAACATGTGTGTTGCATTTGTTTGTAACAAATACACAGTAAAATCACACAAGCTCCTGCGAAAAGGCAAACAGCTCCTTCAACTGACCCTCTAAGCTTTGCTTCCTTAGTTACTCTTGCTAGTTCAGCCAAGCTTTACATTCCCATAGGAATTAAATCTAAATGTCTACAAGAGCAAAAAAATTTGCTCAAGAAGTGGGAAAAAAATTGAATAGATATTCTTATGTGGGCTGGAATGAAGCATGACATTGGCAAAGCATCTTTATCTGCCATTATTCTTTAAAGAAATTGGTAGATTACACAGTAATATGATTAACAGTGGAGGTGGCTGTGAATCAAAATTGAAGCAAATGGTTATTTAAAGCCTCATTTAATAGCAGTAACATTCATGCAAGTGACCTGAATTAATATGTAAATTAATTAACATAATTTAGGGCTTGATTAACAATTTACCTTTGAGAAAATGTAGGTGTGATGTTACATTTTAATTTGGTAATGATACGTAAATGATACACACATAGTTTAATACAAAGCATTTCATGATTTATTTAAAAATCCTGAAATGGGAAAAAATACTATGCAACAATGTTTATGCAAATGGTTATTGTTTTTAAACTATACTCCATATATTTTCAGAAAAAGAGTGGTTGTCTATGGCGCAAAAGCTAAAATATTAGTCTTTGTACCTTATTTTCCCTTAAATGGTACATATTATTAATACCTTAAAGGTACATTATACTTCAAAAGTACTAAGTTGTACATACAGTATTAGTAGCCTACCTTTTGAAAGGTTACCGCCCCATTGACATTTTTTTACCGTTTTTTTTCTAAAGTGTAGACTTATATTATAAAAGAACAAAAGCTGGACTAATAAAGCAGATGGCAACAGTTGTTAAGGTATGATTGGTCAACAGCTTTTTTTGAGGGAGGTCAAAAGTACCATTTCACTGAACCCACAACTATGTAGACACTCGCTTTTGCTCATATCTCTTTCAATCAGCCTATTTTCCACTCATCTTATTTTCATGCTCCATATGGCATAAAGTTAGAAAAAGGGACACACACACACGCAGTCACTTCGATTAATAAACTGTCAGTGTTTAGTTGCACAGAGCATAAGGAGGACAACATATAAAAGTGAAACTTCTTTCACATCTGCAGAGGGCCAAGATTATCTTCACAGTGGGAAAACATTCACACTGTTATTTCATTGATAAAAAAGGACACATTGACATGATCGAATTTATGTGTGTGTCTCTACAGTAATAATTAAACTCTAGTCCATATGGACCCTTGAATTTCCACAACAGACATCTGTTCCTCTGCCTCAGGGCCAACATGCAGACATATTTCCTAATAAATATTACAACAAAATTACATGCACTTGACACCCTGGAGTCTTCATAGCTTTGTGCAGAATAAATGAGCAATTATGGAATGGCTGAATTAGTCTCAATAGGTGTGCTTTAATGCATAGTGTTCACACATTGACCATTTTGGCTTGTGCTCTGATGTGGAGATAAATGAGCATTCATAATTTATAAAGAGCTAAGATGGCTTATTAACTACATTCTGCATGCAGAAAGTGTGTTTCTCCATTGAGGGCTATTTAAAGTTGTGTACATTTTAATTACTTAAATTTTGGTTTGTTCCTCACACGAAGTTATTATTTTAGACTATAATACAATGTAAACGACAATTTTAATAGAGATTGCTAGTAAATTTCACAAAAAATCCCAAATAAATGGAAAGTAAACCTTTAATTTAAAAAAATGTTTGAAGTAGAAAGTGTGAAATAATGTTTTACTGTAAAACATACTCCAATGTTTGTTTTACAACCTTTTTCTGTGTACTTTTATGATGCTGTTTAGAGTGTGATATCTCCAGCCCTCATTCTTTTTCATTGTATTGAAAAAAACCAGCCTGGATATTCCTCACAAATTGATATGATTCTTTAGGGTCTTAATGAAAAGTCTGGGAAAACATTTAACCAGATTAAAAAAAACACTGGGTGGATTTTTATCATTATAGGGTGGTTGTGTACACACACTGCCAACACACATTTCAGTTCAAACAACTTGTAAATGTGCATGTAGCATCCGATGACCCCTTTAACTTCGTTATAATTATCAGTATTCAATTAAATGTACAGGAATAATTAGGAGGTGCTATGCTAATAATGGTACACAATTAGGCAGCATGTAAAAAATAGTATGATGTCACAGAACACAGGCTGGTTAAAGCACAGTCAAATCTAAAATAATTGTTCTTCACAAATAATATTCCTAATATATATATTTTTTATTTAAATTAGTTGCAATATTTTTGGGAATAATTTATTTCTCAAGACATACACTATACCATTCAAATGTTTGGATTTTTTATGGAAAGAAATTTTATTTAACAAGGATGCATTTAATTGATCAAAAGTAACAGTAAAGACATTTGTAATGTTAAAAAAAAATATATATAATAAATGCTCTTTTTTTAAACTTAAAACTTTCTATTCATTAAAGAATCCTGAAAATGTAGTGTATCATGGTTTCCACAAAAATATCAAGCAGCAAACAACATTGATAATAATAAGAAATTATTTCTTGAGCAGCAAATCAGCATATTAAAATGTTTTCTGAAGGATCATGTGACACTGAAGACTTTAGTAATAACTGCTGAAAATTCAGATTTGCCATCACAGGAATAAATCAAATAAAAAAAAATATAAAAAATATAAAATGCTTCTTTTAAATTGTAATAATATTTCACAACATTACAGTTTTACCTGTGTTTTCGATCAAACAAATGCAGCCTTAGTGAGCATTAGCAACTTCTTCCAAAAACATCTTATCAACCACAAATGTTTGAACAGCATTGTATATTGTATTGCAAAGTATAGTAAAGCATGCCTTAAAGTAATTTCTTTACATTTCATTCATTACTCCACACAGGTTCATTTGGACGGTTTGTTGTTTACAGTAAACTTCAGTCAACTCCTAGCTCAATAACAGATCAATAGCAGTCCTTGTAGAACAGTTCCAAACATAGTAACCAACGCAAAATATGAAACAGTATCAGGACAAGCCACTGCAACCCAAGCTGACATCACAGCCAGAGAGCCTTAGAATGTTTACGATGAGAGGTCAACACATGGCTCTATCTGTCTGTCTGTCTGTATGTCTATCTGTCTATCTATCTATCTATCTATCTATATCTATCTATCTGGCAGTAGTTGGCGGAATCTTTCACATAGACACTTATAAAGCCACATACACACAGGTAGGAGTCGGATTAATTAGCCAGCGTGACTAGGCATGACAGATGAGCGTATTCGTGTGTTCGTTTGCATTTATTTGTAGAGGCAAATGTCCTGGTTCTGTCACCATCCTTGCATGTGCAACCCAAACCAAAGAGCTAGCCTCTTTAAAACGATTATTCATCTGAGAGCATGTTCTCACACACACACACACACTAACCTTATACAAACACTATGAAAAACAGTGCACACGAATCCCTTTTCCCAACTAACAGAAACCACACAAAACCCTCAAACACAAAGGATTTTTTTTTGTCATTTGTCACTGTAATGTATTCAGCCAACGTAGAGGGCAGTAAAATGTCCTTATTTTGGGTTTGAGCATGAACACCAGGCTGCTTTTCAAGAGCTCTGTGTTTGAGGTAGCATCGGTGAGACCGTGGTCCCTGCAAATGCCAACTTCAGAGAGAGAGAGGGAGCAAATGAGAGAGCGAGAGAGTGTGAAAAACTGCAGCAAAGATCAGATAGCAGACAAGGGTGAGAGAGAGAAAAAAGGAGAGAGAGAGAGAGAGCAGTGTTTTAAACATTCAAAGAGAGAATCATTGGCAAGGTGTCGCACCGAAACATTAGGGAATCACTGGACATGCCAGACCCTCAGGGATGACCAAGGAAGATTACTGAACCATCGGAATCAACGCTAGAGAACGTTAACGGAACATCCTGAGGCTGTTAGCTTATAATCTGCAGCCTTTAGATAAGAACCTCCTTCGAATACATGCGTACATGTGTGCGAGTTTCCATCTGTGTATGTGACGCTAAAGATGAGGACCTCGCTGGACAGTCAGGATCCCTTTTTTTCTTTAAAACTGTGATTTTTCCTGTAGGGGAACTGTGAGGAACTTAATGGAATCATGCTTTAGCTCAACTTCAGATCTCTGTCTTATATATTTCCATGCACGCGAAGGGAAGAAAAAAGGTAAGCAGAATGTGTATGTATTCTTTCAGCTTCTGTCAGCTCTGTTTCACTCACATGGACAGTCTACAGGTATTTTCTGCAACCTGTAGGCGTTTTTTGATGTCTGCGAGCGTTCTGGTGCCTTTAATGTGCCTCACGTGAATAGAGTCATAATGAGTAGGTGATGGTGATAATCATTGCATATTCTGTACTTTCCACTGTGTGTCATCAAATCAATGAGGGGACTGTCACCCCCAAGACAGCATTCCCAAAATGACGAATGTCCCCTGAATGCTGGAATGTCTGCACATATTGAGCTCTTCCTTGATTTTAAAGCTCTATGAGAAAAAGCATGCATGCATTTCAATGGAAATATAAATTCAAATGAAGTCTAAATATAGATACGGTCAGCGTAATCCAATTCCTGATTGTGTAAAGGCTGTACGTTCAACACACAGGCACCTGTTTGGATGGATATAGCATGCCAAAACAAATCAAATCATGCAAACGTTCTGGTTTTTGAAAACCAGACTGGCAAAAAAGTCACTAGACGCAACTCCATTTCAGCACTGCGCATATGGCGAGGGTGATACGAGTCGAAGTTCATAAAGTTTATTAAAGGATACTGATGCAGCTCTTCAGGGGCTGTGGAAATGTTTGGTGGAGTAATATCTGACGTCTGTCAACTGACTGTCAAAGTTCTTACAATCTGTCATCACTTTAATTCCTCAAAACTGAGGACTGGAGGAGCTGTGGGATGGGTAGAATATGTTAATTACGTTCGAGGATTAAAATGATAGCTGTCCCTTTTGGTTCTAAGTGTGCATGAAAAGCAAAAAGGAAACAGAATGTTCTCTTGAGATGAAGTTTCCATCGACCACCGCCATAGGGCACAGGTATTTACGTCAGATGCCCATAAACGAGATTATCTGCTGTATATCAGAAAACATCTTTAACCACAATTCTTTCTGAATGCAACAAAGTACAAAACCTTTTCACAATTAAGATTTTTATTGGTGCAAAGGAACCCAATTTACGGCATTATTTTAGTGCAAAATGTTCAGTGCATATTTGAGGGTTCAGAGCAGAGATAATTTAGAAAATTTTGTTTTAGCGCAAAATGCTTAGTGCATAAAATAAATAGCAAATAGATGAAATATTATAAATTAATAAATGTTTTATTCATAATTGTATGTCAAATAGATGCAGAAGTGATGTTATCCATAAACACAGGGTGCCAATACAACCACATCTCTAAAACATGCTGCAGACGACTTGGGTAAGTGTATTCTACACACACACACACACACACACACACACACACACAAGATAAAATAGAAATATGATATAGATAGAATTTAATTTTAATATATTTTAGATTTAAAATTACATTTGGAAATTTTATACATGTAATTTAATTTCATTACATTTCAGAGCTACTGGAAATCTCAAGAAATTCAGTGGGTCTCGAAAACTCAAGTGTCATTAAAATTAGCAAATAGAAAAGAAAAATTGACAAAATAGGAGCTAAATATAGCAGAACTATTGAGGACTGAGAGTTAGTTAGTTTTCACCTTTAGCTATCACAGAACATGGATTAGTTTATCTTTACTCATCATAGTGCTGCTATCGAACCACTAAGTGGTCATTGGATCTGCTGACATTTAGATTGGAATTAGCTGACATCACATCAGGACGTAGTGAAGATACCGACCCCACTGTCTCCCCTCCACTGGAAATCTACTTTGTATTCTCATGGCTATCATGGAAAAACTTATTAAGTGCTCAACTGTCTCTCTCTCTTCTCTTCTCTCAATTTGGAGTGATTGGCCACCTGGATGATGACTAAAATACCACCGCATGAAGCCAACAGTCACCCCTCAAACAAACACATACACCTACACACACACACACACAATTTCTACCAGACAGGTTTCCATGGAAACCTCTATATCCCAGTTTTTCATGTGATTCTTTTAGTTTAGAGCAGTGGTTCTCAAACCTGTCCTGGAGTACCCCCAGCCCTGCACATTTTGTATGTCTCCCTCATCTATCACACCTGATTCAACTCATCAGCTCATTAGTGGAGACTGCAAGACCTGAAGTGGGTGTATCACATATAGGGAAACATACAAAACGTGCAGTGCTGGGGGTACTTCATGGAGAGGTTTGAGAATCCCTGGTTTAGAGTATTGTAGAACTATGCTGCATTTTTCTGCAATCATGGGTATGCATGAAGAAAATTATGTTTTTCTCATTATCACTCTCGTTGAATCTGCAGCTTCTTAGCTATTTACACTCACCAATAAAGCAGCACCTGACACTACCCAGCCCCCAGTGTGCGAGAGAGTGTGTGTGTGCATGTGAAGTTTGTGCGTTTTGATGTCTCTCTGTCAGTACAGTATGTCTTGGAGCGCAGATTCTTGCAAGTGTGTGTGTGCGTGCAGTAGGCGCACTGAGACAGGCATCTATTAATAGAAAGACAGATCACTTGACACTGGCACTGGCTAGACGCCTAAATCTGGACCCCACCGGCAGCTCCCGGCTCAGAGCTGTCAAAAAAAAGTGCAGTGAGAAAATTCGGATAATGATAATCATGATAACCATAACAATTAGGCCCGCAGTACAAGCTCCTCTCGGGCTATGAGGTGTGTGCACTTCAGCACTGTGCAAAGGTGCAGAGTTTAATTAGCTACATCTGCTGTGAAAAAAACAGACGACGGATCTGCACGTCTGCTCTTTCCTCGCTCACACTTACAGAGTAGCACTTTTGCACACACTCACGCAATGGAGTAACACACGTTTTTAGCTGCAGTGAGAATTCAGAAGATTTATTTTGGGACTATTTTGGCCTGCGTCACTTAGGTTTCCCTTTTATTGACTTTCAATGTTTAAATACTAGAAATATATTTATGATATGGACTCTAAATTCTGATTGGGTCAAAGATAAAAAAATGCAGACACAGACTTCTGTAACCGCATGTTTTATATTAATGTGCCAAGATGTTAGGATACCATAAACAATCTACAGTTAGAGCAATCAACTAAATTACTTTTTAAAGTGGTTGTTTATTTTAATTATTATTAATAGATCCTGATATTTGTTACAATTTTTCATCACACTGCCATTGTCTAAAAGCATTAAGCCATCTGAGGCCCTGTGTTACAGTGATTTTACCAGGGAGGCTTTGCGTCTTCCCAAAGTAAACCTCTAACCACCTCCCTTGGCTTTTAGTTTTACATTTTATTTAATTACTTAGTTGTCCTCAAAATTTTACATACACCTTGCAGAATGTGGATTTTTAAAAAGTTTTGGTAAAGTCTCTTACGCTCACTAAGGCTGCATTTATTTGATCAAATGACTGTAAAAACAGTACTATTGTGAAATATTTTTACAAGTTAAAAAAGCTTTCCTATTTTAATATATTTTAAATGGTCATTTATTCTTTAGATAGCAAAGCTGAATTTTCATCAGCCATTACTTCAGTCTTCAGTGTCACGTGATCCTTCAGAAATCTTTTGTAAATAACTTTACTGTCACTTTTGATCGATAAAATGTGTGTGTATTGAATAAACATTAATTTTAATAAAAGGTTATTAAACAAAATATTAAGAAACTTTTAAACATTTTTTAAGCATTTTAATTTCTGTAAATGCATTTTATCTGTGGAATTTACTTAAATATGTGTTATGCAACCCTTTTAGGGCACTACCAAATAAGAGGGATAAGATTTTATCCTATTTATTTGGTAACATTTTAGTTTAGGGACCAATTCTCACTGTTAACCAGTTGCTTATTAGCATGCCTATTATTAACATATTGGCTGTTTATAAAGCACATATTCTGCATGACCATATTCTACATCCCTCATCCTATTCAATACCTAAACTTAACAACTACCTTACTATTAATAAGCAGCATATTAGGAGTTTATGGAGGCAAAAGTCGTAGTTAATGGTTTGTTAATAGCTAGAATTGGACATTTAAATAAAGTGTGACCATTTATTTTTTCTTTTTTTAAAAGATTCTGCAAGGGAGTTGTAACCATATGAGCATAACCATATGACAAACAATATACAATGAAGACTGCATGACTGATCTTATGTTTTGCTTCATCTTCAGGCAACGCAAACTGATCCAGAGCTGCTTTGGTACTCTCTCTCACTTACGGATTGTTTCTGGTCGGGCAGAGTGGCATGAGTGTGGGCAAGCCCCACCGCTACAACATCGTGTCATCGTCGGAGGACGACGTGTACCGGCACGGCAACATGCCTGCCCTCGGCAATGGCTTTGGTAACGGCAAGATCCAGACGCGCCGGAAGGCATGGAGCCGCTTCGTAAACAAGACAGGTCAGTGCAACGTCAGTTTCGCTCACATGGACGAGCAATCTCAGCGCTACCTCGCTGACATCTTCACCACCTGCGTGGACATTCGTTGGCGCTGGATGTTTGTCCTTTTCTCCCTTGCATTTGTCCTGTCCTGGCTCGCGTTTGGTTTCGCCTTCTGGCTTATTGCTCTTGTCCACGGTGACTTAGACCGGCCCACTAAAGATGACTTCACACCATGTGTCATGCAGGTCAACAGCTTTGTTGCGGCGTTTCTGTTCTCAGTTGAGACGCAAACAACAATTGGCTATGGATTCCGCTGCGTAACCGAGGAGTGTCCCTTAGCGGTGTTCATGGTTGTCTTCCAGTCCATCGTGGGCTGCATCATTGACTCTTTCATGATCGGTGCCATCATGGCCAAAATGGCGCGACCTAAGAAACGAGCAGAAACGATACTGTTCTCACACAATGCTGTCATCGCAATGCGAGACGGGAAGCTGTGCCTCATGTGGCGGGTTGGGAACTTGAGGAAAAGTCACATCGTAGAGGCTCACGTGCGGGCGCAGCTTATTAAGCCCCGAATCACAGAAGAGGGCGAGTACATACCGCTCGATCAGATCGACATCAATGTGGGTTACGACCAAGGTCTCGACCGCATCTTCTTGGTTGCTCCTCTCACCATCCTCCACGAGATAAACGAGGAGAGTCCTCTGTATGGAATCAGCAAGCAGGACCTGGAGACATCTGATTTTGAGATTGTGGTCATACTGGAAGGGATGGTCGAGGCGACTGCGATGACGGCTCAGGTGCGCAGCTCCTACCTGGCCAGCGAAATCTTATGGGGCCATCGCTTTGAGCCCGTGGTGTTTGAGGAACGCAACCAGTATAAGGTGGACTATTCGCACTTTCATAAGACCTATGAGGTTCCCTCCACGCCACGTTGCAGCGCCAAAGACATGGAGGAGAACAAGTCCTTGGAGTCCGCCGCCAACTTCTGCTATGAGAACGAGTTAGCCTTCATTAGTATGGATGAAGAGGAGCAAGAGGAGGACAGGGGTGAGAGGGGGACTGAGCTAGAGACCCTTTCAGCCAATCTGAACTTCGATCAGAGGTCATATCACAAAGAATCCGAAATATGACCCTTGATTGTCACCTTAAAGACTTTGCTTTATCGTAGACTATTCTTCTAGTGTCGGTTGTAACGGTTAGCTGCAGAGCAATGCAAGTGCCATATGAAACCTTGACCCACTGTCCTAGAGCCATGCTGTAGTTGGGGGGCAGGTCAGGAAAAGAAAGTGCTTTTGTAGTTGTTGGAAATGCGAGGCCTTCCTGTAGGAAAACTTGAACTCTGATTATCTGTTTCATACTGTAGTTTGAAGTGATAGCTTTAAGTAGTATCATTATGCAATACTAAGCTAGCCTGGGTGCCATATTGACTAAATCTCTCTCTTGTTAACAGAATTTGCACATAATAGTTTGTCAACCACTAGTGTGTTTGCTTGGATATAGAGTAGAACATGATACACTATTGTTTTGGTGTGATTTACAGCAATAAAGAGACTTGAAGATATTTATCCATTGTTTTCCCTTTACGTCAGAGCAAAGACTGCAATGTCTGATAGTTTTATTTTTACCGTGTAATGAGGTACTACTTTAGAGGTGTGTGAAAGATAATTAACACTTACACAGAGGCTGATTTACTGCTAACTGACAATGAGCAAAATGGTTCCCAGGCTAGCAAATAGCAAAGACACAAAGCTATTTATTCAGTATTAGAAAGTGAGTAGAAAATATATACTGTATGAGTTTGTGAGTGGATGAGTGAAAGATAAGGCATGATGGGATACAGTTAAACTTTTTTTTTTCACAACAAACCACCATTCAGGCTCAGGCCAGACACCCTTGAATAAACCGCTTGTATACTTACAATGACAGCCAGAGGAAAAACAACAGTTTCATGTTGCTTAAGTGCCATATTAAACCCATAACTTATGGATTTCTACGTGTTGTAGCCACATTTTGAACCTCTAAAACCAGATATTTACAACATTACATGTTTTGCTAAAGCAACAGTTACATTGTGCTAGTGTGTGCGTGTTTTATAAGGTATGAACTTCAGTTTGACCTTTCTTTATTGGCGTTTCTTTCCTCAGTATCAAAACAGCTGCCCACTTGCGAATGTGAAAGGAAATGATCAATACTAAAAGCTACTTCTATGGTAGATGTTAAAGAATGAAAAGTCAGTATTGGATTAAGGGCACACTGCAAAAAACAAAACAAAAAACATTTTCATCAGTATTTTCACCTTGTAAAGAAAAACACTATAATTTGATTTGAAAAGTAAAATTGCGTAACATTATGAATATATTTAAATACGTTTATTTTTATTACCTCTGTAGTATTTTTTTTTTCTTTAAGCCTAAATTTAATGAGATAAATAATTCTTATAAGCAATCAGCCATGCAATGTTTTCACACAGTTGAAAACTAAATTTGAAACGTTCAGCACAATACGACAAGTCCATTTAATTATGCAAGTAGTTTTTTTTTTTTTTTACTATGAAACTAACCTAAGAGCATTTAGAAATGAATTTCAACATGCAACTAACAACAGACCAACACCAACCACCCACCTCTGGTATCTAATAATGGCGCTTTTCCACTGCGTGGTACGACTCGGCTCGGCACGGCTCAGTACGGCACGGCACGGTTTGTGTTTCCACTGCAGTTCAGTACCGCTTTAGAGTGGGCGGGATTATTCACGTTATAGTTGCGCCGCCTCTACTGCCGCGACTCCTAAAAAAAACTTTT
>NW_015541005.1:2978882-2980595 GCF_001515605.1 Sinocyclocheilus anshuiensis | reverse complement strand
TGCAAGTTCAGTGACGCAGGTAGTGACGATTCTCTCCGGCCAATCCGTGATCAGCAGAGTTTACACGTCACGTTTTGGTAACGGTACGGTTCACTTGGAACCCCAACCGAGGTGGTACTAAAAAAAAGTACCAGGTACCAGGTACTGTACCCAGTGGAAAACCCCCCAAAAGTGAGCCGTACCATGCAGTGGAAAAGCGCCATTACGTGATAATTAGTGATCATGACAATCTCCCTCCTTTTCAAAATCAGAGCAAAGTGAATGGGAGAGGTGAGAACGAGAGCCAGAGACAAAGAAGGAACAAAGGAGAGCGCGTTCACCCACTCACCTCATCCATCACTTTGCTCTGTGGGGGCAAATAAGTGTGCCTGATTAAATAAAGAAGGCATTATATAAGATGATTTAAATAAATTAAACGTTTCATCAAGGTAGATTATAGCCAAAGTCATCCTCTTTCGCAGAGGGGGAAAAAGAGATAATCCTCTCGACATCATCCTCTCCAAAAATACAGTACCACACTAAACTACGTCATGAAACCATCATATAACCCACAGTCGCACAGTTTGTTGTTTTTAGAAGTCCGTCTGGTTATGAAAGGAAAATGGAGTCATTATTCACACTATTTTATGCAGCCACATGGCTGTTTTCAGGTCATGTCCCCATAACCTCTTCAGCTGGGTTTCTGAGGGTGAAAGTGAGTCAGCTTATGGTGATTTCAGCTCTTCAGAAAAGGCAGCAAGATAGATATAAAACAGTGAGGTTCTTTACAGCAAATGAGCTTAGCCCTGCAGGAAAAACCAGGTCATACCAGTTTAAGGTGCTCAAGCTGATTTTTGGATTATGCTAGCTGTTTTTTGCTGGTCTAGAGAGGTATACCAGCTCTAACCAGCTTGACAACATGTTATAATCAAGACCAGCAGGTTTTCCCAACACAAGCCGATCAACCAAGCAGCTTTTGAGTGAGTTAAAAACCATTAATGATCAGCTTGGACCAGATACCATATAAACCCACCTACGACAAGATCTGGATTTTCCAACAGAGAGGGGAAAAAGTGATGATACAAATAAAGACAACACAGAAAGTCAAAATCTGAAACGCAATAAAAAAATGTTCTTCTCAGCAATAGGATCCAGAAGTGTACCTTACCGAATCAGAACTACCTGCAGGATTTACATTCTAATATTGAACAGAAATAAGTAATAAACCCGAGTGGAGATGTGTAACTTTGTGCAGATGTATGTTAGAGTGAAGGAGATTTGAAGATATTTGCAGCAATGATTTCCAGGTGTGCAATGTATAACCATAAAGCATCAAATCTCACCTCCAGCTGCATGAAGTAATTAAATTGCAGAATTAGGAAAATAATTCAACACTGGCATGGCATGAGGGTACAACTAAGGAAAAAAATGATCAAACAGTTTAAGTACAAAACACATATAATGAATCATTTTCTGTCAGAAGCTGTGTAATCTAGCATGAAACAAATGTCATTGTAATGCGAGGGAGTGAAGTGTGAGTATTCAATGATTGATATCTTGACACTCTAATATTCAACTGTATTTAAGCACAAAAATGACTAAGAAAGAAAGAAGAGTGAAACCTAATTTGAGCAATAGGTGAAGCTCATATATGATTTTACAATTGTAAAATATTCAAATGCTGTTTTATAACAAATCTTGCTATTGAGCTACGGGTATCCTGCTGTCTGTCAT
>NW_015541005.1:2962035-2978762 GCF_001515605.1 Sinocyclocheilus anshuiensis | reverse complement strand
GAAGAGAATCATAATACAAAACCATGGTGACAAATGTAACCACGGAAACAGTCTATCTATAATTACTGGACGTATAGGCCTATCTATAGATTTGTTTCTCTGGTGTTCCACTGTTGCACCACCATGCACCTTAAAATTACACATATTTATTGTGCAACAATGTTCCATTAATTAACAATAAATGCAGTTGAATAATAATGTAAATTCAAAATTCCATTCAATACAAAGCAAATGCCAATTGACAATCAACATTTGATCTTTAAACAACATAAGAATTATGGATTGCAATGGTAAAGACTTAATTAAGGGAACATCCAGTATAGGCTACATACTCTGTTCCTATGGCCAGTGGGAGGGAGAGGAAGTCCACACGCCCCAGTATCACCGGTCAACGTCTGTGCTTTGTGTTCCACCCCAGGGAATGTCTCTAATTGCCGTCTCTCTGTTAGTACATTATAACTATGGGAACCAGAAGCATGTGTGCCCTATAGGTTCAAGCCTAAAAGCTTTGAGAATACTTGTCACATACAAAGGTCAAAGAGATCATGTACATTTGCCTTCTGAGAAGGCTGGTAATTAATGCCAAATATAACAAAACAAGGAGGGGAACATGGAACCGCGGATTCAGCATTTGCACGTCTACTCGAGCACTCCTTATGTAATCCATGAAAATGGCAACAATGTAAGGATTTCAAATCTAGTTCCGAGTACTCATGGTTTGACATTATTGTTTTAAAACTACTTAATTTGAACATTAAGTTTTGATATTGAGCCCAAGACTTTTGGAAAGACAAAACGATCAACAAGCACATCACAGAAAAAGAGCACACTATGACGCAGACAAGATTTCTTCTCAGCAATAGAATCCAGAAGTGCACCTTAATCAATCAGAACTGCACAATCAGGGAATTTACATTCTAAAATTAAACCGGAAAAGTATTAAACCTGAGAAGTTATGTCACTTTGTGTAGCTGGATGAAAGAGTGTGAAAGCATGAGGATATATACACCACTGAGTTCCAGGAAAACGGTGCATTTTACAACCAGTGATCTGTATCAAATCTCACCTTCAACTGCATGAATTCTTAAATTATGAAGTATTAAATTATGTGATTCCTGTACTGTGTGTATATGTGTGTTGTGTGACGTTTACTGACATGCTACTGATACAGAAACCAAATTCTCCATTTCATGACCCTCCCTCTTTGCTTTGCACACAGCACAAACACAAAACACACGCTTATTTTTCCTTTCATAATAGAGACCTCATATAGATTAGGCTATAATATATCCACTGGTATATTTTACTCTAAATACGATAAAATGCTCTAAATATGCTTGTTTTCCAAAAATGTTTGTTTATTAACATAAACTTGGAATGTCAATACATGAATTAATTACTCCATAAGTTTCAAGAACTGTGTAATCTTTGGGGAAAAATTTTTGTTATAATAAAAGTAATAAAACTTTTTTTTTTTAAATAACATTTTTTAAATATACATCTTATTCATATTTATTAGCACTTAGCATTTAATTTCGATTATTGTAATAGAACTTAAATAATTTTAACTCATGCTTTGGCTCCCTAGTGAGAACCAACTGATAGCATGTTTATTAAACGGGTTTTCTCATGCTGGCTGACTGAAGATATTTTGGTCTACTTATTTATATACCCTGCGATATTACATAACCAACCCATTATTGCATTATATATTCATTGTCTACAGTTTAAAAGGTATATTTGTAATATGCATACATAAGTTTTCTAAGAGCCAGACAGAAAGAAGAAAATGTTCCACTTATAACTACTACAAGAGTGCGGACTTCTCTATGCTGAGAAGAACCTCCTTTTTTTGCTTCTTTGCTCTAACATCTGGCCAGACTAAAAAGAGTTGACAGACATGAAATAAAAAAAGTTATTCAAACAAAATGCACAGAACAAAGGTAAGCTTTGCATCCCTAACATGGCCTCATGGGACCATTCCGTCAGTGAGATTAGTACAAGTCAGTACTTGACAAGGGTTTTCCCCCCAAGATATCAATTTACCTGTTATAAAACAGGACTTCTCTTACCCTTCCTGTAAAACGATGTAAATATGGTTCAGGTGGAGGAGCTGAGAGCTGCATATGTAAATATGTTTCCAAGGTAACACAAATGCTCTGAAACGAGCTGAACAGGATGGACACTCGTACACACACTTTTGGTTAGAGAGAGAAGAGAGAGAATTAGGGGATTGTCATTTTTTTAATTAATCAGTGTTTTGAAAATTTAACATAATGAAGAAATCATCGTTTCAAAGCAACATGCATTATTCATAAGTAATTACTGACAAAGAAGCCGTCAGAAATTTAATTAGCAAGCGCACACACCTGCCGCGCTCCCCTCTCTGTAGCTTATACACAGACCCCAGACATGAAAACACAGCTTTACTGAGACGTATAAGCTAGCAAAACATTTCAAGACTCATAAAGGATGTGAAACGATATGGAGCCCGTCTTAAATGAGGGAAACAGCTACCCGTCCTCATGTTCAGATGCTATCGGTTAATTGTTTTTTTGGCTAAATGCTTTCGACGCTTTTGCACTCAGTAGCACATAATGAAACGTATTAAATACCTGGGTCAAACAGGACTCCTTAAATCTCCAAAAATATGAACAGTGGCATCTCATTATTAACATTAAGCAGAAAAGAAGCAGGTAAAGATTTTTTGCACTGGCAACTTTGTACTGAGGCGGGCCGGCTGGTCTCCAGACGAAGCACGACATCTAGTGGTTAAAAGGGCACTACAGAGATTTGTAGTAGCCAAGTGACATCACGTTGATTTTAGTAAGAAGCAAATGCGAAGTAGCACTTTTTTTATAAGTGCTGTGAAAAAAAGTCAGGAAAAGCTTGGTAAAAGCAAGATACTGTGTCATTTACAGTTTAGAACTGTTTATCAGATACCTTTAAGATTAAAAAGAATCTGCCTTATCAAAAAATCCTAAAGGATTCCAGTAAGAATATTGTTCTAATTAGAATTTTTATTATAATTTGGAACCATTTCAATGAGATTCTAATAGGACTTTTTTTTTTCTGAGATCCACTGGCATCCTAATTAAATCATTCCCTTTAATGAACATCGTCTCAGCAAACAAGCTACTGCAAAGAAAATGAACAGGATAAGAACAACGTCCTTTGTACAGGAAGTCCTAGATAGGAATCGTATAGGAATGGTTCCAAAATATGATAGAAATTCTAATTAGAATTCTGTACAATTTTCTTATTGGAATCCTTTAGGATTTTTTGACAAGGGATGAATAGTGATAAAATTGCTAATCCAGTACGCAGTATTTAAAATCTGCACATATGGGTTGAAAAGTTACACAAAGAAAAACTTAAAGATTGTAAAAGCTTGACTTTATTCATAATTAGAGATGAAGCAAATCGAACTGATGCTCAATCAGGCATCGAAACAACAATTAAAATGACTGACGTACACACACACACACTCACTCACTCACTCACCTGTGACTAAAGGTATAGTTAGAATTCATTGTGTTATAAAGATATACATTTAAATAATTTAACCCACATAAGACATTAAAATGCTTATCTTTCTTTCTCTCTATCACACAGACACACTCAAATCTTTTGCGTGCTGGTTAATTCAAAAAGCTTCATCCTCTCCAGAACAGTGAGTCCATCTTTAAGACTCTAAGAATAAAATGAGAGATAGTGAGAAAGCTTAAATTTTAGGGAACTTCAGAATTTTGTACCATGTAATGGCACAGATGATCCCACCTTGGATCTGACAGGTTGTGCAAGTGTAGCATGGTCCTTTGGGAAGTCCAGGTTGCTCTTGGATTTCATCAGATCTGCAACAGGCATTTACAAATTCTGAATAAGTGCATGCTTATGCACTTAATCTGTTTGCCTTCGCAGTAACGTGTCTGTTCTTGTAGATTTGCTTACCATATTTTAAACTCTGTTGTCTTGCTGGCACCATCCTCAGTTTACTGAAGTCACTTTGAGTTTTGACTTCTGAAGCAATCAACTCAGAGTCTAGCTCTTTAAAATACTAAAAACATAACATTTTAAATAGAAATACAGAAAAACTCGTGACAAAAACTTAACTTTGAAGTGGAAGTGAATTCTCTATGTAAGCATTGGTTGAATTAGCTTTTTTGGAAACGGTTATGGTTAACATTTGTGAATAAAACAATGTAACACAAATTTGTCACATTTATAATTTTTTACTTATAATAATAATTACATCTTTTTGGATTAATTGACTACAAAATTACTCAATATTCAATTATTAATATGTTTTAATTGAAAAAGGTGTTACCGTATTTCCTGCCTGCAGTTCCAGTTTAAGTGAGTTGATCTCCTGTTTCAGACACTTAATCTCTGATTCCTTTACTCTGAGATTTACCTACAGCATCAAAGAATGAGACAGAGCACATCTGTTTTTACACATGTATACTTTATAGCACCTTTGATGGAATATACCTCGGACATAATCTCATCTGAGTAGTAATAAAACCCATGAAGGCTTCTTTTGTGGAAGCTGATTAAATGTACTCAACTAAGAGTGCAGGTAACTTTAATCTGGGTTCAGTCAACTATCCCCTGCTAATTTTAGTAGTACAAGTCAAATTTGTGCACTTTGCCATATGAAAGGGTGTCAAGTTTTACCTCCAGCTGATACACGTCTTTCTCCTGAGAAGATTGGGAATGTTTCACCTCCCCATTCATGCGTGAATGCATCAGGGATAATTCAGCAGCCAAACACTCATTTAATTCCTTAGAAAAATATGTGATACATATGTAAGATAAGCAGTAAAGCTTTGGCTGTGTGAATATGCACATTTTTGTGTGCACGTGCACGTACCTGGTTGTGAATGCGAAGTTCCTGGTTCTCTCTCAGTGTTGTACTCAATGCTTCCCTTTCTGTTTCTACAGTCCGATTCAAATGTGTATTTTCCAGGCATCTCTGAGAATACTGCTCTGACAACACTTCCAGCTCCCTGTGCAATGTTTCCAGCTCCTCACTGCAGAAAATGCACAAAGAGGTATATGGTTAATATATAGTTCTGCAACCATAAATTGATTTTTGATGTTGTGGCTGTCAGTTCTCAGAGTACTGACAGACATATCACACGCACTTGTATTGTGCACGAAGCTGTCGGATGTCCACATTGGCTCCATTTGGCAGGGCTTTCTGTGTCTTGTCCATTTCCTCTTTATGAGCTTTCCTCATAGCCTCAATGGCTGGAAAACAACAAATAATATTAAAAACTGGTCAGACAGAACTATCAAGACCAAGAAGCAGAGATGCTAGATCATCATTTGTATGTCTAAGCATGCAGAGAACAAATTTACATGTATTCATTTAGCAGATGCTTTTATACATAGTTAAATACAAGAGAGTAGCACAAATTTGGAACAAACCCCATGTACTGTATGAGTGCTTGAAGGGACAGTTCACCCAAAAAATTAAAATTGTCATAATTTTCTCAACCTCATGACTTACAAATCTATTTGAATTCTTACAAGGAACCCATAAGTAGTTACTTAGCAGAATGTCCAAGCTGCCCTTTTTCTCACAATAACAGTTAATGGTGACCACAGCTGTCACTGTTTCCTATTCACTTTCACAGCATTGCAAAAGATCAAGAGTGTACATTTTAAAGGTTTACAATGAAAAGTATTTGCATAGTCTTGTGAATGGGAGCTTGTGTTGAGAGTAGCACCTGCAATGGTGGCATTCGTCTCTTCCTGCAGTACTCTTTCTCGCTCCTCTGTCAGTCTCTCCACCTCTTTCTGATGCTGCCTCTGCATCTCCTCAATCACTCGCTGGTGGCTGTCTTCCATAATGCTGAAACCATGCTCATACGTGGCCTAAGACACACAAAGACATGGCGTACCTTCATCTTTGTGTATAATTACATGTTAATCTCACGCTGTAACAAGAAGACTGTGCATACCTTGATGGTTTCCAGGTCAAGCTGGAAGGCTTTGACATCCTGGTTACTAAGATCTGCCCTCAAACAAGTCACCTTCGTCTCAAGCTCTCTGATTCGGTCTTGCAGAGCAGTCACCTGCTCAGTCTCTTCATTCTCCTCTAGTTCTGGGAGAGTTGCAGCTTTTGGCCTTGACAAGTTTTGAACGTAATATTCGTGGAGACGGCTCATCTCCTCTTCATGGATTTTCTGGAGCTCTTGGAGCTTCTCCTCAAACTCCAAATGCAATTTTTTGGCTTCTTCCATCCTCAATTGAGCATTGGTCTCCGCCGAAACACGCTCCTGCTCTGCCTTTTCGACAACAACACGCTCCTCGCGCAGCTTCTCTTCGTAGCGCTCCGTCTGTTCCTGGAAAAGAGTCTCCATGCTACGACACACGGCATGACACTCGCACTCAGCCTGCTCTCTCTGTTTGCGTAGGGCACTCATCTCTTGCTGCAGGGCCAAACGGAGACGACAGGCCATGTATGCCAAAGTGGCTTGACAAATTGCAGCCCTCAGGATGGCTGAGGGTAGTTCACCAGGAAGGTCGTCCTCTCTAACATTAGACTGTAGCTGTGTTGAGAGGTTCTGCAGTGACTGGGCCTGAGCACGGAGCTCTGCCACCAGACTCTTTCTGCAAGCAAGCTGTACCTCGGAGCCCTCAAGGAGAAGATCGGTTGCCAGTTCGTCATCCATTTGTTCACTGTAAGGTGCAAGTTCTGGCGGGCTAATGTCAGCAAGTCTGGACCCCTGCTTTGAACAGTTTTCCATTTTGGTTCCAGATGAGGAACTTTCTGGCCAAGGCAAGACATAAAAAAGCTCAGATCCCTTTTGCTCCTGTGAAGGATGAGTACAGAGAGTATGTATGAGGTATGTCATCTCTGCTCTTACACACAGTCTATGGATTGCACTTTCACTCAGCGTACTGTCTACCAGCTCTTGATCAAGAGGGTCCAAGAAGATCTGGGAGTAACTAGGTTCTACAGCCCCATTATGACTGCCTCCTTGAGCCATCCTAAGCACCTGGACATGCACCTCTGACAATTTATTAAGCAACTTTGAGCTGGGATGCTCAAGTGCAGAGGCAGTCCTTTGGATAATCAGTGCCTCCAGTGACAAAACTCTTCTGGCCATCTCTAGAGCTTGATTTCTCCCTGAACTCTCGCCAACCACCCTCCAGCTTCCAGGTTTTCCATCATCATAAAGGGAGATTTTAGCTTTGTCTGAGGTTCTGTCTAAAGCTGTTCCCTGCAGGCTATGCAAAGCTTCAGTAAAACTTTGTAGAGCATCCACAGAGAGTCGACCCTCCGGATTCTGGAGGGAACTGTGTGAGCACCAAGAATCATTGAGTGCATGCGGTCCAGTGTTGAGTTGTTGCAGTTGCTGAAGATGCATGGTAAGCTCCCGGAGTCGCTCTTCAGTGTCACATAACTTGCGCTCTATTGCCTGGATCACGGAGATCACTCTATGTGACTCGTCTCCCTGAGTAGTAGGTTGCATTTCCGAATCACTCTGCCCTTTCTGTCTGCATTGTTGTGGCTCAATCAATGCCTCACAGAGAACATTAGCTTCAGAAGAATGGGTTTGAGCTTCCTTGAGCCTTTGTTCGGTCTCCTCTAAACTACTGCCCAGGATGGCCATCTTAAGAAGCACTTCCTGTAGTTCTCGTTCCTTCCTGTCTAACTCTTGCTGTTGCTGCACCAGCTGGGTTTGAAAGCGCTCCTCACTTACCCTCTCGCAGTCCAGCAGAGCACCTCGCAAACTCTATATCTAGCAGAGCACCTCGCAAACTCTGTATCTCCTCACAAGCTCTTTCATAATCATGCTCCATGTCATAATAAAGAGTCTCTTCGGTTTGGAGGCGTGCCTGCAGACGACAGACCTCACTGTCTGACTCTTCCAGCTGGTTTTGTAGCTCCTGGCACCTTCGCAGAAGTTCATCAGTAACGTCCCCTGTTGGGCTTTTCTGCAGCTCAGCCTCTTTCTGCCTCAGACGCTCCTGCAGTTCCTTCGATCGCTGTTCTGATTGGTCAAGGCTGTCACTGAAGCTCCTCCTTTCTCGTTCCTGGCTCTCTTGCAGGAGGCGCAGGTGCCTCTGTAGCCTGACCTCTTTCAAAGCTTGTGCCTCTTCGGTTGCTTTAAGACGACCTGTTACCTCCTCCAACCGTCCACGCAGACTCTCCAGCACCTCCTCATGCTCCTTCAGAAGAGTTTCTGCCTCTTGAATCTTTAACTCTGTCCTCTGAAGACATTCCTTGCTGTCATTAAACTCAGCTTGGAGTCGGGCCTCACTGAGTCTTAACTCCCTTTCTTGAGTCTGATTCCTCTCGTGCTCAGCCTTCAATTCTCTACGCAGGCTCTGAAGCTCCACATCCCACTGCCATTCTGTCTGCGCTGAAGATGAAGAGAAGGCGACTGGCAATGGAGATGTGGAGCGATCAACCTGTAATGAATTGTGAGACTTTGTTTAAAACCCTGACCAATTATATGTAAATAGTGCATTTGAATTAAGTATGTAGACATTGGAACACCACAACCATATTTGCTTGTTACGCTACCTGCTTTTCTTCTTTGGGTTTAGCTTCCTGTAGTTCACCACGGCCATCACAGTGGACATATACGGTTCCTGCATCAACCTCTAAGCTGTCTGGGCTGATCGATTCTGGGGAGGTGCGACTGGACACTGCCATAAGTGATAAATTCGATGGTATATCAGCTGACATGATATTTAAGCTTTGCCTCTGTGAGATTATTTTTTTCTGAAGATATTCATTCTCTGATGCCTCAGAGGCCGAACGTGTTATCTGCTCTTCAGGGGATGATGCAGGTGCAGGAGGCACCGAGCGCTCACTGTTGTGGTTCCACTGCCTTCCGGATGGATCATTTGACAACTCCTCTTTGTGCTGTTTACAACTTAATTCTGCCCAATCAAAGGTTTTGTAACGCCCCTCTCTACGGCGCTCACGGATGCGACTCCTTTGCTCTGCCTCCTGGGGAACTGTACTGCATTGAGAGGAGCTTGTACGAGCATGTGCACTAGTCATTGGCACCTTTTGAGGAATTGAACTAAGGGAAGAACAGAAGTGGCTATGATTAAGTTATTTCAATTATATTTCTGATATTGTAGTTGTGTGCGTTTTACCATACACTTCATTTAAATTAAAAGAAACACTCATGGTCATGAAAACACATTCAAACCTGGGTTTTATAGCAGGATTTTTCCTTGTACAGCATAGGGAAAAAGATAAAAAGCAGAGTGAAAGAGTCAACCCACTAACACGTGATGCTGTTTTGTGAGAAAAATACAGCAATAAATGTATTAGGCTTTGTATGTATGAAATATGCGTAGTGGATAAATATATTTTTGGGAATGGCAGCTAGTTTTGATGTTGTACCATGTGACATCAGGGGCAACGGTGCGATGAATGTTTTTCATTACTGCCTGGACCCAGTTGCGTCGTATCCCATAAGTCATTGCACAGAGGGTGAAGACTCCATTCTTTGTCTGCATGAAAAGAGTGATGAATAAAGGCAATTCAACAGACAAATACATAAGCTTAAAGTTTAGCTAATATACACTCACATGAATCTGAAATCCATAGTTCCTTTGTACAGGGAAATCTGTAACATCATAGCAAGTAGACAAGTTGATCTCACCATCCACATCAGCTGCCTAAGACACAAAACACAGAAAGACCTCTTAACTGAAAATGGCAAATCAATTTTTAAGATGATTCTTTATAGACTGAACATCACAAATCACTTTACCTCTTCTGCTGCAGAGTCACGATAGAATCTCAAAGTCTGGTCCGTAAGAACAAACCAGTGTTTCTGCCACTAGAGACAGAGAACATCAGACCACTTCACACAGAAACAATCATGAACAACTATACGGAGATCATGCACTCAAATCTCAAAATCACCTTTCCATCTTCTCCCAGTCTAGACATCCATCCCTTTTTGAAATTAAGGAGGTCAGGCTGAGTGGAAAAGAGCATTACTGTAGCAATGACATGTGATATGAATGATCAATTGTGATTAATTTGATAAATTTGACGCCACATCCCACATCCCAATTTGTTGGATTTAAATGTATAATCAATTTACAGCCATAATACAAATACACATTAGAATCATTCTTATTTGTATTGGTTGTACTGTACTTACTGTGGGCGTGGAATCAAGCGGTCTGCACTCCAGTGATTTGGAGCGGAGACTACATGACATCAAATGTTGTGAGTGATCAGGAATAGCATTAGGGAAGGAATCCTGAGATGTACTGACAGTTGTCTTATGGTCATTTTGTTCAGTAGAGGAAGTAGTGAAGGTTGAGGGGGGAAGCTCGGTATCCAGAAATGAACCCTCTTGTTGAACAGCTCCCTGAGATCTCCTAGAAACAAGCATGCAAACATATAAAAGACAGTGTCTATCAGTTTTAGATTCAACTTTGAGCTCTACAAAACCTCAAAAAATCTAAAGTTCTGAATGTAAATAAAAAAAAAAACAGAGACAGGAAAGGGTAAGACCGAAACAGGCCATTTGGAATTCAGTATGCACACATTATACTGGTTTCATAAAGATATATACAGAAAATACACAGAACACCTAAAACTGAAATGATCTACAAAACTGTTTAAACAAACTGCAAACATTTGTTTGAGGAGCATCAATGCAGTGCTGCCAATCATTTTAACATTTAAAGACACTATAATTTTGACAAACATAACGTGAATATATTTGGACGAAAATGGCAAATGGGAATGCAAGCAGCCCGGTTTGATTTGACTGATGGAGATGGATGAAGTCTCCCGAAAGACAAGCAGAGAAGAGTGCTTTTGACGCTGTCGAAGGAATGGCAAAAACATGAACACTAGAGGGAGCCACAAACATTACACATAAAAACCAACTTTGTACAATTGGTGTAAAAGGGAATCAGAAGCAAAATGAACCTGTCTTACCTATGCCGATTTCCAAACAGCTGGTGTACTTTTCTTCTTGGGCTGGGTGATTCATGCTTGAGTGTGTGTGTCATAGATGTGTGTGACTGCCTCTCCCCATTGGACTCCAAGCTTCTCTCCCAAGAGAAACCCACCACATCTTCAGGATCAACCCCACATGCCCCCTGTGAATTGTGATTAGTTGGTGGAGGGAAGGGGGAGGGGCCAAGGGACATTGAGGTAGGAAACATACACAGACGTGCGGCAGGTGAAGAAACAGAAACACGGTCACACCTGGGGTCAGTGTGTGCTTGTGCATCCACAACACTTGGACTTGTCTTCTCCAGAGACGAATTGCCGCTTTCAGTGCCCAATTGATTCTTAGTACCTGAGAGAGCAAATCAAAGCAAAGTAATGGGCTGAACCTGGGGGGAGGGGGGACTTAAGCAGTAATATATATTTGTCATGCCTAGTAAAAAGTGTAATGTGCAGAATAGCATAAATGTAAACATTGTTTGACATTTCACACAAAAATATAGTTCTGTCATCATTTACGCTTTACCTCTTATGACTTTCTTCCATGGAAACAAAACCTTCTAAAGAGCAGATGCCATAATGAAACTTAAAAGTTTTTATGGAGTTTTAACTTAAGGAGTTTTTGCTTAAAAAAGTTAAAAAAAAATGTTTTGTCAGCTGAACAACTGCCATGTTGTTAAAACAGTGCAATTCTTTGAACACACTGTACGTAATCTCTCACAACCTTATTTTCATTACTGTCCAAATTTGTATATGGCGCTACCCTGACTAAGGTTCATGCAACTCCAGTAAATGAATAATGGAGCCTTTACGTTTTATAAATAACATAAAAGTATTGTAAAAGTCGCCCAAAGATCTGTATGAATAAAGCTTTGGGTGAGAAACAGATTAAAATCTGCCCTCATTGTCCTTCAAACAGAAGTCATCAGATGTCAAATTTATAAAAGAATCATTAGAGCTGGTTTTGTAAACCTGATTGACAGATTCGTTAAAAAATATCACTCAAAAAACGAACTGATCACATGTTTCACAGGTTTAGAACGAGGACAGAACTTACATTTTCTTACAAACTACTCCGAATTCTTTACTAGAAAAATTAACAATATTCTTAGCTACTACCTACCTTTATTTCCTAAGCTGACAAATCAGTAACTACTACAACCATAAACAAGTACATCCAGTTAAGAGTCACAAGTCCACAGACAAAGGCCAGTCTGAGGTCATACCGTCTGTGTCAGAGCAGCCAGAGGACTGACTGAGCGATGAAGAGAGAGAGGACCCAAGCTTGGTATCGAGTGATGAAGCATTACCATTGCTGGAAGGAACCCCGACTTCACCACTGAGTGACTCCTCCTCCAGCTCCTCCTCCACCGTGCTCACCACGCTACCTCTTCTGTCATTTTTGGTGGCCCCTTTAGTACTACTGATGCTACTTCTGCTACTGCCTTTAGTGGCACCGCTGGTACTAGTGCCAGCATTGTCGCTGATGGACACTCTAGTGCCACTATTATTACTAGAACTGATGCTGCCTTGTCTTTTAATGCTGCTGGTGAAACTATTTCCAGAAGTGCTACTTTTCTTAGCAGCAGCACCACCACTGCTACTACTGCTGCTGCTGCTGGAGGTTTGATTTTCTGCTGTCTGCTGAGAGAGAAAGAGAGAGGGAGAGAATATAGGTGAGTAAATCAGAGATTGACAAGCTGCACACAAGCGCTCGGCCAGCGAAATCCAATTGGCACGGGTGGTATAGGAAAAGCCTCTCTTTCTATACACAACCTGCCTGACAAACAAGCACACGTCTTTTGCACTCTGCTCCCACTTTGCAAACTCTTCACCCTCCCCAGGGGGGATGCTCAATAATCCTGTCCAGATCACTTAAGTTAATTCTATTAAACTTCTATCTGACTAACGCTTCAAAATACACAAAAACAAACACACAAAATACAGGAACACAGCATTTCATGTACATGCCGTTAATTGTTGCAGCACAGTGGAATGGCACTTTCACACACTAGATCAATTTGCTCTGCTGTCAGCAGAAAGAATATGCAGAAGGGAGATAGAGAGGGATTAGTAAATCAACCGGACAGAAAGATGGGCACAGCACTTAGAAATGTAATTAAAGTAAAGAACAGGGGTGGAGGAGGAGCACATTTAAAGGAGCAGTACTCTAAAACAGCATTGTTCTTTTAACATTACTGTGACCATCTAAAAACAAACTAACTACCCTTTTTGCACTTATTTAAGTCTACTAATCTGTTTTATGGACATCTAATCCATTTAACGCTGAACAATAGTACTAAAACTTGCTATATGTTTAGTGCATCTAAACCTTGCAGATCACAAATTAAATAGACAAATCAGAAGACAAAAAATGTGCAAACTGGAAATTAGACAAATCTTTTGATTCTAAATCTTTTGCGCTAAAATATAATTCTGGGATAAACCGCTGAGGAAAAAACTGAAAATCCACAGGAATCCCTAGATAAAAATAGATATACTAAAAAGAATTTCAAATACATTAATTTCATGCCAAGTATACAAATATAATTGCATATTTATGTGCTTGATAAAAATACCCTGCAATTGAACATTTGGTATACTAAACTGCTATACTTAAAGTCTGCTAAATTGGAACAACTAATTTTGTGCTTAATGCACTTTAGTTGTGTGGAAGTTGTCCAACTAAAGATAAACTGAAGTATATTTGATTGTGCTAAAGTGGAACTATTGCAAGTATATGTCAGGAACACTTTAAATATCTTGCATTTAAAGACTCGATTATATATTATATATTGATATTACTCAAAGATCATACAATCCTCATCAATAGTGACATTAAAAAACATTTTAGGCTTAATATTAAATGTGCATTGTGCACAAGTAGTACTCCAAATTAAGTTTAACTACAATTTTTATATCAGTAAGTCTCAAGTGATATGTTAATACATACGTTAATAGATTTGAACTATACTTAGTATGAAATAAATATATTTTATATATATTAATTTGTACTAGGGATACTACATTAAATGTTCCATTTATTCATATTTTACCAAAGGAAATATGCTGGAAAGATATTAGACAGGATACTGGCATTGCCTGTCACAGAACATGATTGTATGAAATAGCATTAAATATGAACGAGACTCACTTGCGGTGGGTGGTCTGGATCCTTCCCCTTCTTCTTCCGATTTGATTTAGCAGCTTTGGGGTAAACAATCAGATTTTCTTGCCACCTAAATGAAACAAACAACCTTAAATTCAAACACACAGCAGACCCCAAAAATGACCCAGGCGGGAAATTGCACGCATATGCAAACTCAAACAAGCTTTCAGATTTCTCTTACTTCTGCTTTCTGGACATCACGCTTCAAGACTAAAAACCTCCAGTTGCAAGGAAACAGAGAAATACAAGCAATAAAAGAACAACCCTGAACAATCCCAAAAGAAACAGTTCTAAAGCTGGTGTTCTCAACACAGACAGAAACACAAACACACACTAATCTAAGACTCCTTGACACCTTTTATTAAACTCTCAAGGGATTAGATCAACCTTGCTGAGATTTAGTGATTTATAACACTTAAGTAGAAACAGAGGGATGAGACTGAAGACAGAGAGAAAGAGAAGATTTCAGCTGAACTAGTGAACAGAGCTGAGATTTTGGCACAAAACAAGAAATTGATCAACTTGACTTCACCTCTTTTGTTCCATTACATCACAACATATGATTGTATATCAATTGGGATAAAAAAAAACAACTAATGACAAAATAGGTGTTATGTGTGGCCAAGTTCACACCACATGTCAGTGAGTGTATTACCTACTGATGCTGAAGCTGTCTGTGCTCTCTGTTCGGATGTAGTAGTCTCTGTCAGTGAAGCACAACCTCAGACAGTTCTGGAAGCCAGTTTGAGATGAAGCGTCTAGAACCTCACAGCATTGGGACATATTTACACTTCCTTGGGGCAATGTACCTGGCTAGATGAAAACAGTCACTCTGTCATTGCACAGAGAAGGTAAAGATTTTAATAATTATATATTTTTGATGGACGATCCAAAAGTCAATGGAAAATCTTATTGGGTTTTTGTCAATGAAACCAAGGTGAAGACGTATTTTTGTAGGCCAGACTGGAAGTTAGTCTTCAAAAGCACTCTATTAATGATAATGCTAAATGGAAATCATTATGAAAAGAGTCCAAATAAACACATTTCTGGTCTGGTGTCAATGATGGGGATACTTAAGCTTGGGATAGTCAGGTACATAAGACAAAAAAAGGTTAGGAAACACTGCATGAAGAACATGTAAAACCTCACCATTTCATCCAGAGAGTATCTTAGAAGCCCATGCTCGTAAAGCACAAAATATCTCCTCTGCCATATCTATAACAGAGATGGCAAAGAAAGATCAAGGCTAGAGTTGAAACATAGTTACATATCAACGGCCTGTATCTGATAGAAAGAATCTCTGGAAAATGCCAGTGTCATCACCTGTTTCCTGAGGCCACAAATGCTGAAGTCAGTGTCCTCTGGGGCCAGGAGGAGCCAGCCCACCTGAAGAGGCTTAGTCTGAGACAGAGAAAGATATCTACTAAATAAAATAAAATAAAAGTAACTTAAAAAATTAACAAGTTGAGAAATTATCCTCACCTGAAACAGATCTGCTTCGCTGAGTTTGTGCGAATCCACGGGTTTGAAGCAGTTCTGACATTTACTTTTATTGAAGATGTTGGCCTGAAAGCGATGACACCGATTCTCGCGTGCAGAAAACATCATTTTGGAGGTGAATTGTGAATGTGTCGACAACATTTACTTTTTTTTTAGTGAAGTAAAAATGCTAAATAACTAATTTCAAGTGACGATTGTGTTTTTGCTTTCTTAAGAAAACGGTAAGGTGGTTTCTCGTTGTCTTCATTTATTAATGGTGTTCGTGCCGTTCATGGGTTTTATCTTCCTGTCTTTCAGTCCTTTCACTGATTGTTACAGTCTAAGTAGAGTGATACCTGAGTGATACACGGATCTAAACGCAATATTAACATATGATGGAGAGCTCAGTTCTTCTAAAAAGAAACCCCGAAACAAACCACTGAGCGAGCATGGTTGTCAATGGCGTCACCAGCTGTACTGTTAACTAACTAGTGCAGGGCTGTCCAAACTCGGTCCTGGAGGGCCGGTGTCCTGCAGAGTTTAGCTCCAACTTGCCTCAACACACCTGACTGGAAGTTTCTATGCCTAGTAAGAACTTGATTAGCTGCTTCAGGTGTGTTTAATTAGGGTTGGAGCTAACCTCTGCAGGACACCGGCCCTCCAGGACCAAGTTTGGTCCTGGAGGGCCGGTGTCCTGAAGAGTTTAGCTCCAACCCTAATTAAACACACCTGAACCAGCTAATCAAGCTCTCACTAAGCATAGAAATTTCCAGTCAGGTGTGTTGAGGCAAGTTAGAGCTAAACACTGCAGGACACCGGCCCTCCAGGACCGAGTTTGGACAGCCCTGAACTAGTGCTTTCTTGGAAGGGATTTTGATTCATACCAGTGATTCGATTCTTTTGAACCCGTTCACCAACAACAGAATTGTAAAAACCTGCAATCTAACTTTTGTTGATACTGAAATGTTTAAAACACTGTCGAAATACACATTCTTTTACTTTTATGTAAAAATAATTTGTCTGCCTTCTTATAGCCTAAGTGCATCTCTTTTTGCTTTGACTTCCTAAGGGGGCTTTTTTTTTTTTTTTTTTTTTTTTTTTTTTACAACTTCTATTTTT
>NW_015541005.1:2929275-2961771 GCF_001515605.1 Sinocyclocheilus anshuiensis | reverse complement strand
TTCTAAGGGGGGTTTTTTTTTTTTTTTTTTTTTATGTTTTCAAACTTCTAATTTTTATACAGTGTGGTATGCTGCCACTTGACCTCAATACATTTTAAATTTATTTCAAGTCATGTCCAGTTATCATTTTAATTTTTTTGTGAAAATGCCCTGAACTTGTAGTATAATCAAACAATAAATTAAAAAGATAATAAAATCACTTTCAGTTCATCAAACTAACAATAGAAAGGTCAGGTTGTGAGCAGTTGCATTATGGGGTACATTTAAGAAAAAATGAATATGATTAATAAAATATGAATACCATTAAAATATGAATACCGTCAGAATTGTAATTAATTTTATTTATAGTTAAAATACAATACATAAAGGAATGTACAGGTTTGATTTCTATATGAGTGGTAATGATGAAATATATGTATTATCAATGACACAAAACCAACAAAGATCATTATGGTTAAAAAGATCTTAATTCATGCCACACTTGTCTGTTAAAGCCTTAGCATAAATGCTTGTATGAATGTATGAGTGAAAGTGATATCCATTAAAATTCTCCACCCTCTGCTTTCAGATCAACTTTCATCTTCTGTTTCTTCATTATGGCCTCCAACTCAGTGGCCTTCCGCTCATCCTGAAACAGAGCGACGAGAAGACAGATATGAAGACAATCATCATTTATTTCTGCTAATCTCCCTCCTGTTTTTGTTCCACTGATTTCAGTCACCTCAAACATTCACTGAGACAAATCAACTTTGAAGTTTTCTGACACATGACTTTTATACTGTTAGTGAAAGTGCTTCTATTTCACTATTTTTAAATTATTTATCTATTGACATATTGATGCAGCATTTGATTTGATTTCTCAAAATCATAAAACTGTTTATTTCTAATCTTAAATTAAAGAGAGAGAGAGAGAACTTTTTACATTTTTTCCCAATACATTTTTTATGTGGTCTCAGACCTCATCATTTACTATCCCCAGTCGAAGCTGACTGACAGAAGAGCCCTTTTCTATTAATTGAGGTCTGACACCTGAAACTGCCAAAGGGGAAAATGAGAAGGCATGAGAGGTATTTTGTGAGAATGTGTCTGGGAGTGAGTGAATTACCTCCAGCAGTGCTTTCTGCACCATGATCTGGCTGTAGACTCTGGTTCCCTCTTCTGGACAAACAGCACGCAGCTCCTCCTTAATCAGAGAGAAGAGCTGAGCTCCCGTTAGGACACCCAGACTCTGTACAGTGCTGAGACACAGATAGAGATTACAACATGAGCAAAAGTCTTACATCAGTTTCAGCTCCAGATCGTGATGTGTGTATTTTACTCACTAATCATTGAAGCCTTTGGCCCTGAGCCACCCCTGAACCTCAGCTGGAGGGGAGTGATAGTCCAGCGGTGCGGTTGTCTCATTTGCTTTGTTAATTACCACTGGGCGTATCGATGCTGATTTACCATTGGCCAATCGTTGCAAGAGCTCATCATTCATCAAAAATACTGTTAACACAAATAAATAAGAAATCAAATAAAATATGCATTTTAAAAGTGAACATTTAGGGCATTCTCTGATATGATATATGTGACCCTGGACCACAACAACAGTCATAAGGGTCAATTTTTTTATTTATTTATACAAAATCTGAAAGCTGAATAAGCTTTCCATTGATGTATGGTTTGTTAGATAGGACAATATTTGGAGAGATACAACTATTTGAAAATCTGGAATCTGAGAGTGCAAAAAATCAAAATAATTGAGAAAATCACCTTTAAAGTTATCCAAATTAAGTTCTTAGCAATGCATATTGCTAATCAAAAATTAAGTTGATATATTTACAGTAGGAAATTTACAAAATATCTTCATGGAACATGATCTTTACTTAATATCCTAATGATTTTTTGGCATAAAAGAAAAATTGCTAATTTTGACCCAATGTATTGTTGGCTATTGCTACAAATATACCCGTGGTACTTATGACTGGTTTTGTGCTCCAGGGTCACATATGAGGGATAATGTACAGTCAGTCGGTCATTATAAAAAAAATCCCAGAGGGGTCTAATATCATTCTGTGTTGTTATTTTTCACTAAAACTATGAAATATAGTTTTTGGTAATTAAAATAAATATATACATTAGATGAAAAACGTAAACTTACAACACTGTTGCCTTGGCACCTAACTGCAATAAATATGTTTAAGTTGAAGTACTAAAATTCCAAATTTAAAACAGAAATAACAATTAATTAAAGCTATATATAAATCATTTAAAAACAAAAACTGATACAATGACAAAAACTCATAACAAATTTCTTTGAATAAAAAATGAAAATCTAATAAGAAAAGCTAAATTAAAATATTAATAAAAACTATAATAGTATATATATATATATATAATACTAAAATAAAACTAGTATAATTCTGAAAGGGTTTATTTTATGGTACTGATCAGATGAGTCTTAAAACAACCATTTACCAAATGAATAAATGCATACATATAAATAAAACCTATTATTTAAAATCAATATTTATTACTGCTTACTATATAATAAATACTAATATCTGAATTTAATTCATATTAAGAGAATAATTAATAACTAAGATAATAATTTAGTTATGTGAAGAAAAAATAATCCACAGAATGCTACATCAAACTAGCATATTGTTAAAAAACATTTGCACACATGGTCAAACATACAGTTTAGTGGACATTATACAAACATATTTGACTGAAGAATGTCACAATTGACCAATCAAAATCAAGTATTCCAAAGAGTCAAATACTAACACTGGAGAAAAATCAGTCAGATGTTTATGAATAAAATGCAAAATCATTTTCCGTTTATTTGCTTGCATACAATACCGATAAATACTGACTTCACCATCCTCCATAACTTTGAGGTATTTGACTTTTACTCCAGAAGCATTGTGTTTGTAATCATACTTTGAATAAAAGGCATTTATTAAATAGTTAGATGTGACTAATTTACAAATAATGTTGTAAGAAACAATACCTTTATCTCCATTGCCTCCAATTGGTGGCATACTGTGGGGGCGTGGATCAGGGTGGAAAGCATTTTTGCCTGTGGAACGGGGCAGAACACAGGAGACTCTGCCTCCTCCCGGGGGAGGAATAGGAGCTTTCTATGAAAATATGATAGGAATTAGTTTGTGAATTAGCATGCGGGTTTGTTACTAGTTACATATGTGAGTGCATGATGCCTTTACCATGGACTGGTTGCGCATTACTACGTTGGAAGAGTCAACTTCTGCGTGATTGATTGGCTCGAGGATATTATGTGGAACAAAACCAATTTGGCCGTATTCATTCTTACATTTCCACCACCGCTTTGATGACTCTAACACCTAAGACAGAGGGGATAAGAGACACAGAGAGACAAAGTAAGGGTAAAAGACAAGGAAAGCAGCTTTTTATAAATAAAATACTTAATAACAACAACAACAGTACTTTACATTTTATAGTATTTGTTGCTTAAGAAACATTTCATTTAAAAAAAAAAATCTTACTGAACCCAAATTTTGAATAGTAGTGTACATGTAAAATAAGTACAAAATATAAATCCAAATGGAAAGGGAAACCGTGCTTGTGTGTATGTCTATGCAAAATACCTCCAGAGTTTCTCCATGTAATACTGAGAGTTCACTACTGTTTCTTGCCACAAAGTCATAACTGCAACGGTACAGCCTTTCTTCATGAGGAGGCAGGGAGTCTTCCATCCTAAACCAAAATCACACTCTCAGAATGAAACAAAATGGCATCACAAAGCCATCGCGCACACACACACACACACACACACACACAGCTGACTGGTCAATACTAACCCGTCGTGTTCCTGGTATACAGTTAGTCGTGCTTGATCAATGACCTGTGGAAAGAGAAAGGAAGGAACTGAAGGTGAGTTTGTATTGTGGCTGTGTTTATATCAGTGAGTGAGAGGTTTTATACCTGTTGAGTCTGCATAAGGGCTTCATGTTTGTGCTGGGACTCTATGGGGTCCTCGATGGGCTGTCCAAGCATGTCTATGGCCATCGGCTGCCAACCATCCAGAAAGACAGGTTTGTATTGAGGCATAATCTCGCTGAGTTGAGAGCTGACAAACACACACTGGAGTTAACGAACCAATCTTTATTAGTTATAGACTTACCTATGCAAAATAGAATTTAGACTTTTTATAATGCGCTTTTCCTTCCTTTTTGAAGCTCAAACACTCCTTTCCTGTTAAATATAATTCTACACCACCCTGCATCATATTTGCTGAATGAAATCCAATCCTTTTTCCTTACTAATCTTGAGGTGCTGATTCCAAAAATAGTGCCTGTTTTGCTCTAGCATGTCACGCTTTCTCAAAGAATCTGAGCTTTTCATAGCATTTTGCTTTCAGTAGCAATTTGAGCTAAAGTCTTAGCCAATAATGACCAGACATGATTCCTATCTTCCTCTGAGCCATGTTGCAACTATTTGTTCAATTCCCAGCCGATTTTGACATGTATGAATGATTATGAAGACATTACTTTATGCCTAATCATGATTTCAAAGTTAGATTTATGGCCTGTGACACAAACAGAAAATTACTTATTTTCTGAAACAAGCTTATTTGGTTATGTTTATGTAAAGTTATGTGACATTAAATGGGAGTATTTGAACATATTTTTCCACTCCTTTGCAGATTGTAAGTTAAATTATATATTTTGAATACTCTTTTGAATATTAAATAAATAAGTGCATTAAGGCTGATATGTATTCACATTATTTCATTTATTTGTTCCTGTGGCTCAGTGGTAGAGCATTGCATTAGCAGCGCAAAAGCTCATGGGTTAAATTCCCAGGGAACACACATACTGGTAAAAAATGTAGCATGAATGCACTGTAAGTCGCTTTGGATAAAAGCATCTGCTAAATGCATAAATTATGATTAATATATATATAGTTTTTATTTTTTAATATAAAAGTTTTTATTGATATTTTTTAACTTGGCATAATCAAATTAGGTAACATAAAGCCTTTTTTGTAAATCAGCAATTTACATGTTTTTAAAGATGCAGGGCTGTGTTATAGAAAAGAGCAACTTATGTTGTGTTCTTTTTTGTGCAATTAAAAAGAAAGAAAGTTTTCAGGTTTGGAACAGCATTAGGGTGAGTAAATAACAGAATGTGCATTTTTGGGTGAACTATCCATTTATAAGTGAGGTTCAAACTCAAAGCAGGTATCTGTTTGGTCATGTATTCTAAGAGTATAATTTCCATTCAAATTTAAATTCTACAGTTTTGTTACTGACTATGGCACGGTCCAGTTTGGGCCGAGTGACTTCCACAGTGGTTTCTCTTGTTCATGAAGGTTCTGCTGTAGTAGGGAGATTGCTCCACTGGTCATAGCGGGGCTGGAGACTGTTGCTGCCAACTCAGGACCACCTGTGGTCTTTACCATCTGGTGAACATACAACAAACCATATACACCATATGGCAATTACAAATTCTTTCCTTACTTTGTGGAAAAAAGTAACTTCTCTTCTCAGTTAAAGTTAGAGAAGGTTATACCTATGTTGCCAATTCTATGTTCTAATATACTAATAGAATTTAAATTAGGCATATGAATGTTAGAGTTTAGGTGTTTTCTCTATATGTCTGCTGTGTGTGTTTAATACTCTTACCAAGTGCAAAGGGATGAATACATGGTGCAAGAGTTCTTCTGAGGTTGGCTCTGAGATTTTCATCTTCAGGCGATCCTACAACAAAGACACACACACACACACACACACACGTTCTTAAATATGTCATTTCTGCTCTACTACCCAAGCAACCAAACACAACTGCAAAACAATAACTGGAGAAAATATTCTCCAGGTTTGGGGGTTGAAATGCAAGATTAAGTAAGATTTGTCGAATTCGTCACCTTACCAGAAGACTAAGAGAATATTTAATCTTCTGAAAAATATCCACAAACTCTTGTTCTGATGGCGGCGTCACCCTTTGTGTGAGAGGGCCATCTACAAACATAGATGCTTTAAGATTTACTATGTTTCTGATGGTCTCAGATAGGCTTGTGAATAATGGAGATCGTTGGGGGCATCTCTCTCACCATCCTGCTCTTTCTTCTTCTTGGTTTTCTTCTTTTCATTCTTTTTGCTGTTCTTTTTAATGCTCTGTTGCTCTAGAATGTTCTTAGCCTCTGCTGTCTCCTGAAGACGGGCCATGAAACGCTCCACATCAGCAAAACAGTGATTCACCAACTCCTACAAGAGTGGGATATGAAAAAAGAGTAAACTGTAAAGTTTTAAGCAATAAGTCCAGTTACAAAAACGCAGTGCTACACAGTGGTTCAAGCACTTTCATTAGTCTTTTTACTAAAACTAATATACCAGTAACATCATCTTTTTCAGGTCAAGGCAGGCTGTCACAATTTTACTGAGGTAAGTCATCATGTTTTTTTTGCAGTTTGCAATTTCATACAGTTTCTTAATTACAACTACTGTAAAACAATAGTTTCATATTTTTAACATTATGTTTTACATTTGTTATGAATTGCTTTATCTTTTTATATTTGTTGTTTTACTAATTATAGTATAGTATATGTTTAATGGCAGGTTTTAAAGTGACAACTTATAAAGGTGAACGTGCATTCAACTTTTTTTCTGAGCAATAATGTTGAAAATGATTGCAAAATACTTTAGGGTGTGTTTAAAACACCCTAATTTTAGTCTCTTTTAAAAAAAATAAATCACCTTCAGAAATATTCACAGGTGTAACAAGTGTGACAACTAGCCCTGGTCTCCTCTATTACAAAACTAAATTGTAATTTTTCAGGTCTGCATTCTATTCAACAGTAAGTGTCCTATTTAACAGTCATACTTACAACTTCTCTCTGTGCATGCATCAGATGTGTATCTGCTTTCACTCTGTCTCCTTCATTTACTAAGATAAGCAAATATAGAGCAATGAAATATAGTATTTATATATAAATATGTATACATATACATGGGTATGACAGAGGTATTACAATGTGAAGGTGGTTTATGAGGACACTGCCTATGTCCCTGTGATTCAAAAAGCTTAAGAACATACTAAATTACTTTTTTTGAAAATCTAAAAATGCAGAAAGTTTTCTGTAAGGGGTAAACTTAGGTGTAGGGTTACAGTATAAAAATCATTATGCTATAGAGAGTCCCCGTAAACCACCAATACCAACATGTGTGTGTGTGTGTGTGTGTGTGTGTGTGTGTGTGTAAATTTACATAAATAGTCAAAAATATGTATCGTCATTACGTTATCTTTTTAATAAAACAGACAAACAGAAAATAGACATATACACACATGCATTTACACCTATGGGATGTGAGTTAGCAGCTGTGTCGTTTGTAGACTTAGACTGTCTCCTGGGGATAACTGGGGGAGCAGCCATCTTACAGAGCGAAATAATGGAAATGGAAAAGACAAAGAAAGTTATATTGACAGTGATAAAAATTCCTGTCATCCAATTGACAAGTTTACCTGGTCACCTGCTCACACACAGTCAATGTCAAGTCTGGTATGGTTCAGCTGTACACTGATGAGTCACAATAACAACAAAACCATGGAAAGCTTGGACAGGTATGTGGCTTTTTAAATGCATTTAAGAGAACAAATAATGTCTGAATTTTTAAATCTACTTAAATTATACCTGCAGTTCCTTGGTCACGACTTTACGTGGGACTAAACTTTCAGTTAAACAGCATTATGCTACCACAACCTAGTTATCAAAGAGGATTATTGGGTAGTGGACCATTGGGGAGAAAACATCAGAAACTGAAGACAGAATTTCATTCAACTGAGCTGGCAGGCAGACAAAAAAGTGAGACGACTATGCCAAGGAGCCTGAGAGAATCTCTTTATATGGTTTAATGGTTTAATAAAATAAGCTTTAGGACTCCCTATAATTAAGACACGCCTGTTCAGATTTTTCTTTTTCTTTTTTTGCCAAACAAACTCAATGAATGGCTTTTTTGTAAATCTGGTCTTGGCAGGATTGCTTGAGAGTTTCACTCCTTCGTTGTTTAAGACTCTGGGATAAAGAAGGTTGACATTCCACACATAACCAATACATTACTGCACATTAGCTCAGTCACAGCTATGGCCTCCAACTAGTAGAAACCAATAAATGCTTGTCAGATCTTTATGATCAATTAGCTTCTTAGTTGTGGGGTCACACCAGAGCTGTTTAAGAGTCTCTGAATATTTATTTTCAGGATAACAGTTAACAGTTAAAAAAAAAAAAGTAATTAAAATGTACAATTCAACTTTTACAGATGGATTCCAAAGTCTGAGACCACTTGTTAAAACACTTTTTTTTGTATGTATTTTCCAGTTTTAAATAAATAAATAAATGCCAGTCTTCAGCATCTCCACAGCCCTATATAGGACAAGCAGTTTGCAAAATGTATGAATGGTTGGAAATAAATAAATGAAATAATATAGACAATAGACCGCAAAAAAAGGTTTGTGCAAAAATGAGTGATCATGTTCCTCAGCATGATTTGAGATGATCCATAGAACACTGTATACTTCAGTGGAGGCAAGAACATCTTACTGTCTATACAAAATGGCATGATCAATAAGTAATGATCAATGTCACAAATGTAGTTATTTGATTAGTGACCTAGAAATAGTGTAGAATCTAAATCATTTGTTTTATGTCATAATAATTCTTAATTTAATGTTTGAAATGTTTCAAAATCCTAATCCTTTTTATTTCAAGGTTTAGATTAGATTTTGAATCCCTGGTTTCCAATGTGGTCTCAGATTTTTGGACCCTGACTATATTCCTGAAAATTGCAAGTAGAAATTTCCAAGAACCCAACACAATCGCCATGTCAAAATCACTGCATTGACTAAACACTCTTGTGTTGTTTAAGAGGAGTGGCAGCATCTATACCCAGGATTTTTAACACAGCTGCTATTATTAGCAGAGATCTATTCAATGACTTGTTTGAATTCACACTGTCATGTCATTGTATCGCCAAAGAATAGGTACAAGACACAAACTATAGCTCTTAGATATGAGATTACAATGCATTGAACATTGCTATAGATGAGTGAATACTTTCCAGTTCTTCAGGGAAAAGCATTCGTTACCAATGTGCATCGCAACTAGCATCTGCATGTATGACCATAAAATCATAATATACACCTGTTGCCTAAATTGCTAGTATTAATATAAAGTGTCGATTTCCATGGCATTCTTATAAAGATTTAAATGGCTGGTTTAAAAGTCTTACCGTGTGTTAGATGTGTGCACCTCCTTATGTCACATCTTCTGTTTACACCTAATAGAGAAATGCAAGAACAAGAAAAACAAGTTGATCTGTTTAACCTGAAGAAAGCCTGGACTCTCTCTCTCTCTCTCTCTCTCTCTCTCTCTCTCTTCTGAGTTTCAGGATATGAAGAGCATAGAAACCTGGGTGGAAGTGTGTTAATACAGTCTGCATTCCTCTTACATTCCTCTGCGAGACAATAAACACAAGATCTTCACAGAGATAAGATTTTTTATAAGAAACTTTGAGAAGCCCAAAGGAAAATATTAAAAAAATAATGTGTAAAACACCACATAAACATATGTACTAACACATAAAGACACATAAATGAAATACTCACAGAGCCACAGAGTCTTCAGCAGTGCATCAGTCACTGCTTCAGTGCAGTGTGTTCGGGCTAAGCTTGTTTGTCTAGATCTGTCATTCTTCTCATGCCCTCCCTCTATCTTTAGTTTTTTCTCTTCCACTGTTCCTGTCACTCACATGTGTAAAGATACCTCAGTGTTTAAGCTATTTGAAGTATTTTCGTGAGTCTAGGTCAATTTATGTGGTGTTTGCTGTCAGCATCCAATACATTTAGAGTGATATTATCTTACTGCAAAGCTTTTGATGCATAGATTGTATTAGTAATGTATTGTTGTTGCTTTGCTTTTTTAAGCAATCAAATCTCATTGTTATGAAATATTTATTATTCTTATGAATCTCTAGCTTGCTCAGTTGTTGGAAATTGTGCAAAACTATCTATTTATTATTCATGCTAAAAATAAGGACATCTATTATTAGACATTAGGTAAAGGAGAGGTATAGAAGGTATATAGAAGAATTTCTCAAAACACACAAAGTAAATAATAAACATACACTCCCACGCTTACATAACCTCTCACTTGCAATGATTGTGTCATTTTGATATGAATTCTGTCTGTTGCCTCAGACACCTTGCCAAGTAGAGCACAAATGCTGTTCATCCTACCAGGATCTGTGAATCAAGTTTCACATGACACTTTTTGTACCTGCATTTCCTCTTTCCTCTCATTCAAAGTGCTACACTGTACCTTACGAATCTGCATTTTGAATCTTTAAAGCGACGATTAATTAAACACTAGTCTTCAGTCTCTAAGTAGATTTGTAGATGCGCAACTTTTAATAAAAATAAAAATGAAAAAGACTTGTTTTGTTCGTGAACAACTTCTGTGTGTTTAGCGAACAGGTTGAGTAACTGATTCAATGATTCACTCAAAAAGATTTGCTTATCTCCACCTACCAGGGAAAAATGCGAAATTTATTAGGACACCAAACAGGATATGGCGTCACACTCTATGGCTTTTGTTCATACATTTAGACTGTGGAAAGTAGTCTTTCATCAATTCCATTTTCAGAGCTGGGTAGTAACGGATTACATGTAATCTGGATTACATAATCAGATTCCAAAAATTAAGTACTTGTAATTAGAGTAAATTACATTTTAATATACTCACAATCAGACTACAGTTAATTTTTTGTTGATTACATATTATTCACACAATAGCAATAAATTATCCATAATTTATTTATTCTTCATAATTTCTCTTTTTCATCTTTTAAAATGTCCTTTCTAAAATAGCCTACCACTTCTATACTTCTGTTTTGTGCACATTCACAGCATTTGACCACTGGATTTACAAAAATCATTTCAGGTTTAAGAAGTGTTTCAACATGGCATCAACTACTGATGAACACATACATTTTTATTTAAATTATCACTCAGAGTCAGTGGGTTATTTAACCACTATAGCTTTGGAAGGCTTTTGTCTTTCAAATACATTAAAATGCACAAATTTACATTATTTCTTATGTTATTCAGGCATGTCATATAAACATCTTTCACCTAATAAATATTTAAACAATTATATTTAAACAATTAAGTATCACATTTGCAAGTTCACGGTTCGCTGACGTTCACATGACATGCAGGTAAACAAATTAAATATTTCATTTTTTAATAAGTGTTGTATTTTGATTGGTTATTTTAAAATGACTTATTTTAATTTTCCTTTTTAATTATTTAATTAATTATTATCTTTCCATAAAAAAAACACTTCAGTTCATTTAGCCTACTAACCTCATGAGAAACCTTTGATGTAATGTAATGTTTAATGCACTTATCCTATAATGTGATAGTTAGGTCAAAAATAAGCTAAACATAATCTGATTTTAAAAAGAAGCCTGATTTTATTACCCAAAAATGTGTAATGTAATGGATTACGTTACTAACTACATTTTTTGTTATGTAATTTGAAATCAGTAACGGACTACAATTTGTAAGTAATCTACCCAGCTCTGTCCATTTTTCACACTGGATACTACAATTGGACACTGCAAACCTGCATCTTTGTTTGGGATGTCGTCCTCTCCTCATACGAATTATCAAGCAATATTCCCTAAACTTTTGTTTAAAAAAGTACAAGAAACAACATAATGACACCGCATACAACTTAACTAAGTTTCAAACTAAGTGTGTTCTAATGAGCTTGTTTCTGGTCTCCCGATGTCACACGCGAATGAATGCAAGTCAGCGGAATGCAGTGCCTGCAGAAAAACTGAACGAATCACTGAAGGATTCAAAAGATTCGACTCAGTGGGTTCAAGTGGAATCTCCAGAACTGTCAGCCTTTCACAATTTCATCCCAGACATGATGTAAACCCTATCTCCCGTCCCAAAATAATACAGAATAATGCCCATATCTGTATAACTCTAAGGCCTTTCAGTAAAGAAACATGATAGCGATAATAACGCTGATAATGCTCAGACTACTTTTAGAAAGCATCAGGTAAGGCAATGGCGCCCTCGTGTGTCAAAAATTGCAATGGGCCTTCTTGGCAAGAATGAGTGATTTTATGCAATGCCTGTCAACGTGCCTCTTCTTGCAAGAACTAGCTTCTTCACTTCTGCTCTTGTAGCAGATGTAGTATCTATGCGTACCCACAGACTTTCTATAGGCTCTCAACGCATATGAACAACAATGTGCTTATTCAAAATACAAACAAGAGTCGTGGCGCGAGGTGGAGTTTAGCGGTCGTACATTTAAGCGGTCGTTAATTTACCATTCATAACTCTCGTTTTACTGTCCACAGCAGCTCCCTAAGTGATTTAAAATCAGTTTAAGAGACTTTATACACTTACTACGTTGTAGGTATTTATATAGGTAGATATTTTGTTGTGGGTGTTTTGATAAAGAGAATGCAGACCCCAAAAGGGGAGCTCCGCGTGTTCTGTAATGTGACACAAAGAGCTGTCAAGAAGGGGGAGGGCACGTTACAACATAGGTAAAAAAGCTCATGAGTTGTTCTCCAATGACAGAGCACCCGACACAACGTCAGGGTCTGGCGTTACATTTGCCTTTTACCAAAGTTGTACATTCGGAGCCGAGCCCTCCAACGTGGCGATCCCCCAGCCAACCCAAGAGCGGGGTAAAAATACTGCAGTGGATCTGAACGACTGGATTTTTAGCTGAATCGATAACACAGAGGCTGCCAGTCGAAGATTAGCGGTTTAAGAAAAAGAAAAAAAAAACTACTACAAGGCAACTCCCCCTGAAACGGGCTGCAAGGTTAGTCAATCTGCTGAAAGTTTTCTCATAAGCTGCAAGCGAGAGCTTTTCAGCTGAATTGCAACCGTTTCCTTAACATACAGTATGCATGTGTGGATAGGAGTTGGATGCATTACCTTAGAAGTTCTTATTTTCTTACTAGTTTCTACCAACAAACGAGTAAGAAACTATCAAATTGTGTCCAATTGCATTTGAGACTTTGCATAAAAGTTTTAAAGGGGCCATACGATGCGATTTCAAGTTTTCCTTTCTCTTTGGAGTGTTACAAGCTGTTCGTGGATAGATAAGATCCCTAAAGTTGCAAAGACTAAAGTCTCAAACCCAAAGAGATATTCTTTATAAAAGTTAAGACTGGTCCACACCTACCTAAAACGGCTCGTTTAAACACCCCCCCACATATCTACATCACTATGTGGGAAGATTTGCATAACGCCACCCAAATGTTCACGCAAAGAAAGAAGGCGTAACTTTTATTCTTGCTGTAGTATTGTTGCCGCCACCATGTGGTGAAGGCGCTGTGTTTTGTTGTGAAATTTGCATAACGCCGCCCAAATGTTCACGCAAAGAAAGAAGGCGTAACTTTTATTCTTGCTGTAGTATTGTTGCCGCCACCATGTGGTGAAGGCGCTGTGTTTTGTTGTGAAAGCGAAACTACATTGTTTGGCCTTCCAAAAGAGGACACAACTAGACATCAGTGGTTAAGTTATATTTACAACACTGTTCCAGTTCCAACAGTTCAACCCAAATATTCAATCATTACACCAAATACACAAAATTATGTTCTTTTTAGCAACATCATATGACCTCTTTAACTCAGTCACTGATTTTGGTCTTTAATACATTAAATTGGTTCTATAATCAATTCTGTCTTTAATCAGTATTTACAGTTTATTTGCAGGCAGAAACAATGAGTGTAAATGCATTGGTGGTGTGTGATATATTATATTCCTGGATTCCTAAAACTCCTATGTTCCTAAAATACCGTCAGCTGCCAAATTTGCACCAAGCTGGTGATGTTGCAGAAAATTTCAGCCAAAAATGTACCTTGTGTATATTAATTTAAACTTTAAGTCAAAATATATTTATATAGCACAATAAAAGCAACAGAAGTTGACACAAAGTGCTGCACAATTTAGAAAATCATACAGAATATTTATACAAACTTCCATATAAATACCAAATAATAAATATTTTTGACAGTTTCAGAAACATTAATCATATTTCAAAAACAAAGATTAACGGACAGCTTTTGTTGCAGACAAAAACATTTTGTTTTATCATAACATTGGACTTGTTGTTAGTTGCTGTAATATTTGAAGTTGTGTTTTTTACGTGAAGTTGTTTCTTATCTTTCTTACCCTGAAACACAAGTAAAAATTTGCTTCTTTTAAGCTGACAAATATAAACAGTGTGGGTACCCACATGGACAGTGAGAGCAAAGGAGAGGGTGTCAATTTCAATATTTCAGTCAGTGGTGTTGATACTGTCTACATAGTCATGTGTTCTCTTATGCACAGTTGTGTAAATGAAATCAAACGAGACTGGCACAGAAAAATAGCACAGCCAATCAAATAACTGGTTGAGTGGGAAGGTCACTGGCACTTGTAGAAAAGGCACTCGGAGGATTAACAACGAGGCAAAGAAAATCTGTTCACTTTCCCACTAGGTTTAGTTAGCTTTTGTCTTTATTGTGTAATTGGCAGAGTAGTCGTGCCAAACAGCTACCTAGACATGCAAGAGCATGGAGACAAGAGAGAGATGAGATGTTTACTTTTCCCATGTCACAAGATCATCATAGAGGCATCGGACACCTTGAAAACTTTCCACTTCACAAAGTCCGCTTGTCAGTCAACTCAGCTCTGACGCAGTAACACACCTCTTTCTCCTTCTCTCACATGCTCCCTCCCTCTGTCTTTGCTAAAGAGAGGGATCTGGACATCTGTACTTTTCCACTCTCACAGTGGAGAGTGCTTAGATCCCAGAGGAAGACCCAACTCTATGTATGTTTTGCAAGACCCCTCTTTCCATTAAACATATTTTATTGTACTGTCCCACTTTTAATGCAAGTAAACATTATTTTTATGTATTAAGCTCACTTAAGGACTTGTTTAGTGAGATTTTACCAGATAATCTTTAGATTTTTATTATATGTAAATGTAAAACATCATGTATATTTTTCTTTTTGTTAGTTTATTTGATTATATTTATGCAACCCTTGTATTTATGTAACTTTGTAGGCTCAGATGCTGACATGGTATTAAAATCTATACTACTACTACTACTAGATCCCCAAGCTGGGCCCTTCTTCATATGGTGGGTAAATAGTGCTAGACCTGACTCTTTCAAGTCAACGTTTACCCATATGGCCTCTTTAGCTGTGAAACTGTATGCAGACGCATGACTTTATGCCCCGGTTCAGGGGTTTTCAAACTTTTTAAACCCTTTTAATACCTGCAAATATGATGATCCCCTTTCATGAAATATAAAGGCAACTATATACATGACATGCATTTTCATGCATACAGACCCAGTTATACTTTGGAAAGCATTGAATTATAAAGACAAGTCTGTCATTTATCATTGCACTTAACGAAAATGATTAAAACATAATGTTGAAAATATATTTATATATTTACCCAATATTAGAGATTTTTTCAATAAAAAAATATTTTCATAACGATTTTTTCTTTCTTTCTTTTTTTAATTTCTATTTGTTCATTGTTAATCATACAAGAAAAACACATACAATAACCAACGTAGGCATTGTTTTTTACAATCAAACAAGAACACTGATGCATAATTGTTACCAGATATGTATGTCATCAATCCTGGAGACAAAATAATAACATTTTCCAAATGCTTTGTATTGTATAGCACTTTTCATAATAAATAGTATCATTAAGTGAACATAGTGTCATATAATTAACAAGACATACGTACATTGTAAGAAAGGGGAGATATAGAAATTTGATCAGATTACCTATGTATCCCTAGTACTACTTGCTCACAAAATACTAATCTTGTGAGGTAGAATAACTTCACTCGCTGGACTAGAGGTTACATGAACATTTTACAGTTTATAGTACAGTACTTGAAGTGCTTTTCACTTTAAATTAGCCAACTAAATTAGTTACTATAACACTGTCAGTAAAATATATTTGAATATAAATTAATATATAATAAATTATAACAGTGTTTTTTTGTATGGTGCTACAGTATGACATAGAATAAATTTTTTCTTGTATATTTTTTTTTACGGCTGTTTAATTACGTCAGTGTCATACTGTATTTGTGCTTCACATACTGTAATTTATTTCCGAACATTAAGTAAGTTCCCATCTCTCTGGAGCCTTAGCTTGGAAACAAGCTACAACTCAAAGAGCTTTTTGATTTCTAACAGTTGGAAATAAACAGCAATTAACTGGCCTAAATTTTCTTGTACAGTCCTGGTTGTGTGTTTCACAAAATTAGTTTTGAACCAACGGGACTCTGATGCTGGAATTGTGTTCGCGGGCTGTAGCTGTGGTTTCCTTCTGTTTACTTTTAAATATTTGGCCTGATCTGTATGCAAACATTTATTATTTGTCAAATTAACAAGACTTTAAGCCACCAAGCATACACACTTCTATGTTTGTCATTCGCCTGTGTTCAGCTGAGCTCTTTATCTCCACTGGAGAATGTCTGGATTATTTCTAAGATAAAGAGAATTAGATACAGTACTGTACAGGTTAGTGACAAAGAAGGAGTGAAAGTATGCCATAAATAAATAAAACACAAATTATAAACTGATTTTATATTAATAAAGAGATTAAAATGAATTATTAAAAGTTTTTTTTAAATGCATTATGTTGAATAAAACAAGCACATGGACCTATACATAATATAAGGCAACTATTCATTTAGCCTCTCTTCACTCTGGTTTTCTGCTCTCAGTGTTGTACATTCTGCACCATAATCTTCTGTTTACCTTGAAGTGAGAAGAAAAGTGATAGCTGGAGGGAACCAGGGAGATGGCAAGTTGGTTTTGACTTTTTGACTTTACTCACTCCAACTTACATAAAGAACACAATGAATCCTTTCACTTCTCTCCAGGGAAGAGGGAGAGAGTCCAAGAAAAAATGAGAGAGGTAAATACAGCGAAGTGGAGAGATAGATGAAGAGAAATAGAGGGTTAGCGGTTCCCCGTGGTTTTCTGCGAAATGGGTGTACTTGTCCAGGAAGGTGTCTTATGTACTGTGAACATCATGTTGAACATATTCTTTTCTCTTGTGCGTCACTGTCTTAGACCTTCTGTTGACAACAATTTAATTGCTGAGAACCTGAAAGGAACATTATAAAAACGAATCGTTTCACCATTTTATCCATGATGGTTAAAACAAGCAGCTATGCTGGAAGCAGTGTTGTTATTGGTAACTAAAACTATTAAAAATGGATTTCATTAATAGAAATAAAGCTGAAATCAAATACAAAAATACATTTTAAAATGCAACAAAAATTTAAATGCAACTAAAATAAGTAAGTTGAAGTAGTAAAATTGCATACTAAAATAAGACTGACTGGTCATTGTTCATGTTCTCCAGCATTTAGTGACAAATGTAGTGTCCTCTCTAGATGGAGAAGCCGCCGTTGCCCAATGATGAGGATGGTAGTGTATTGGCTGAGAGTCGATCAGACACGGCTCTGGTGGCGGCAGATGAAGAAGGGTCTGCGGGTGCTGATGGGCCAGAGGACGACAGGCCAGCGTGGGACAGTAAGCTGCAGTATGTGCTCGCTCAGGTGGGCTTTAGTGTTGGCCTGGGCAATGTCTGGAGGTTCCCCTATCTCTGCCACCAAAATGGAGGAGGTGGGTACTTTTGTTTATTGTATGTCTTTGTGAAATTGAGCTGTTTGTTAACGTAATCACACACTCTCTGTCTTCAGGTGCCTTTATGTTACTGTATGTGTTGCTGTTGCTCATTATCGGGGTTCCTCTGTTCTTCATGGAGCTGGCCGCTGGGCAGAGCATCCGTCAGGGCAGCATCGGGGTCTGGAAGCACATCTCACCTCGCCTCGCCGGCATCGGTTACTCTAGCTGCATGGTAAAACACTCTCTATATGAGAATAACTAATATTTTAGTACTTGAAGAAAATGATTTTATTGCATTATAACATTGAGCTTATGTATACGTATATGCATAGAAATATACATGTAGACATGTGTGTACACATTAATATATATACAGGTGCATCTCAATAAATTAGAATGTCATGTGAATTACTGAAATAAATGAACTTTTCCACGACATTCTAATTTATTGAGATGCACCTGTATAAATATATATATATATATTTTCCAGTGCATAGTATACATTATAACAAAGATAGACAAAAATAGTGTGTTGACATTTTTTCAGAGATATTATTGGTGAGTGTATATTTAAAACAAGCTGAAAGGTGTCATGTTTCGTCGGGTGGTTACATGACATGGGATTTTTTTAACTTGATTTATGGGCTTTAGCTTCTGTAAATCCCTAGATTAGTTGCAACAGGAAATGTGTCTGTATACAGGCAAAAAAGCCACAAATATTTTGTGGCTGATGCAATAAAATTAGAACATTTAGAGAAAATATTTGTGTCATGCTGGGTAGAATTGTCAAAACAGAAGTGTCAGTTTTATTCTGAGGCTTTAAAAAAACGCAGCCAGCTTTAGTTCACTGTTATGAGAAGTGTTTCTAAAGTAGCTGCAATCTATACACGCATGTTGATATATATTCTGTGTTTGTATGTGAGGAGTGGGAGTATTTCCTCTCTGTATGAAAATATAAGAGGATTTCCTGTGTGCTTTCGCATATATGTGCTTGTATGATAACAGTATCAGATTGTCAGTAAGACCATAAGTTCCATAATGTTGGTATCTTACACGATATGTGAGGTTATCTGAGTTTGTCTTTCAGTTACAGAACCAGTAAAGATAATGACAATGACTATTCTGTTCAGTTTAAAATGATACATCTACACAGGCGTTTTCATGCTGCTCTTGTTTTTCTCAGGTTTGTTTCTTCGTTGCCCTGTACTATAATGTGATCATTGCCTGGTCTCTGTTCTATATGGGGAATTCATTCCAGTATCCATTGCCATGGGAACAGTGTCCTGTAGATATGATCTCAAACCAGACAGGTATGTTGCTCACAAACACATAATCACTTGAATTGGCCATTTCGAGTCATTTTGTAGTCATATACCATAGACTGTATAAAAACATGGACGTAGTGTCCTTGACGTCACCCGTTGGTTTCTGAAGAGTTTTTGAAGCTCAAAGTTGGCGGAGCAGGCCATCGCCATCTTTGCAGCGCGTCACCGCGCGTCACTCGAGACTTTAGTCTTTGCAACTTCAGGGATCTTATCTATTCACGAACAGCTTGTAACACTCCAAAGAGAAAGGAAAACTTGAAATCGCATCATATGACCCCTTTAAGGCTTAACATAATTTAAACGGATGAGTTATAAAAAAAATTCACCCCCCTCACAGTTGTCATGAAGGGCAAAATTAGCTATATAGACCAAAACCACTTTTTGAACCAGGCTGTAAACACATTCTTTTTTCTGCTGCAAAGTAGGGCATTTTAACATGGGGAGTCTATGGGATTGACTCCCTTTTGGAGCCAGCCTCTAGCGGCCAGTCGATGAATTACAGTTTTAGTCACTTCCGTGTTGGCTTCACGAGAGAGACGGGGAGGTTGCCACTTGTCATATACACATAAAAAAATTAGTAATTCGTTTCTTACCATAGTACTATTCAAAAGTGTGAGGTCAGAGAGTTTTTTTAAAACATTTTTAAAGAAATTAATACTTTTATTCAGCAAGGATGCATTAAACGGATCAAAAGTGACAGTAAAGATATTTATAATACAAAAATTGTTAAATTAATGCTGTTCCTTTGAACTTTCTTTTCATTATAAAGTCCTGAAAATAAGTAATACGTTTAATTTAAAGCATCACAACTGTTTTAAACATTGATAATAATAAGAAATGTTTCTCGAGCAGCAAATCTGCATATTTTAATGATTTCTAAAGGATCATGTGACAGTGGCTGCTGAAAAGTCAGTTTTGCCATCACATGAAAATATGTTAAAATAATATATGTATGTGAAATTTATATTTAGTTTTATTTTAAAGTATTATATAAGCAATAATGGTTTCCAAAAAACAAAAATGAACAAACAAATAAAATATGAAAAAAAAAAATTTGGAAAATTAAACGCACAGTATGCAGTAATGAAAACATCAAGTTTTTTAAATAACAGTAAAACACACTGTATTCAAACTTTAGGTCAAGGGTTCAATGGAAGAATACATTTCGTTGTTGCCTTAGGCAAAGGCACAAAGAAAAATCGTTTTTTCTATTCAAATATGGAAAAAAATTGAATAGTGTTAGCAATCCTCTAATGAGCACTTCACTAGTCAGTTACTCACATACATCCCTGATAATTATACTCTTTGTATATTGCGTGACTTTGATATAAAGGGTTTTTGTATGGCTGTGTTGTAACACATCTCATCTTCTTGTCTTAGTGAAGGAATGTGCGTCAAGCTCTCCTACCTCATATTTCTGGTTCAGAAAGGCTCTGGATATCTCAGACTCCATAGATCAGTCAGGAGAGTTTAACCCCATCATGACCGGTTGCCTGCTTGCAGCCTGGGCTTTAGTGTGTCTCGCAATGATCAAGGGCATCAAGTCTTCTGCTAAGGTATAACATGCACACATGTTTGTTTCTCTATCATGTTGGAGACTTTTCTTGTAAATCTATTGTTTGTTACTGAGCGAATGATATTTTCTATCCCTTAACCTCAGACAAAGCTTATTATATTGTAAAAAATAAAGAATTTTATCAAGCCATTTTCCTGGCAATGTTGGTGTTTTGCTATTTTTGTGAGGTTTTAGTATCCTTGAAGGGATATTTGGTTCCCAGTGTGTTCAAAATTGTTGGCAAAACTTGTAAATAAATGGAATCAGCAGATGTTTCATAGTGAAATCAAAACATAAAAAGATCATGATCTGTCTCTTCTTTTCTTTAGGTGATGTATTTCTCCTCTGTGTTCCCTTACGCTGTGTTGATCTGTTTTCTAATCAGAGGGGTCATGTTGGACGGCGCTGTAGAGGGCATCAAATATATGTTTTATCCTAAGGTGACAACAAGAGCTCACTCCCATCAAATGCAATATCAAAATGCGATTGTGTAATCATAGTCTATTCATCCCCATCTTTATTAGCTGGAGATTTGGGGGGAAGTGCAGGTGTGGCGTCAGGCTGCTACACAGGTGTTCTTCGCACTGGGTCTGGGTTATGGCTCTGTGATCGCTTACTCGTCCTACAATCCTGTGCATAACAACTGCCACCGGGACGCCATCATGGTCTCAGGCATCAACTTCATGACCTCAGTATTGGCCTCTCTGGTTGTCTTTGTGGTCCTCGGTTTCAGAGCTAAGAACATTGCTTTGGGTTGTGTTGCAGCGTAAGTGAGAATCTGTGTTAATTTTCCTCCTTTTTTGCTTGAAATACAATTTTATCTCTCACATTAATTTATGAAAGTGTTATGAAATAGACACACATCACTGTTCAAAAGTTTGCGATCAGTAATATTTTTTTAATGTTTTTGAACAAATTCTCTTATGCTCACCAAAGCTACATTTGAACAAATTCAGAGTAAAAACAGTAATAATGTGAAATATTATTACAATTTAAAATAACTTTTTAAAATAACTTTTGAACATTACAAAATATAATCACAAAATTATAACCTTTCCTTGAAGTAAAACAATTTGAAAGTGGGGGGAAACTCACATTATGAAATAAATGTTTTTCTCCAATAGCCACAATTATTGGCACCCCTAGGAATTCTTCATAACAACGTTTATTTCATTATGAGATCCATTTCTTTATATTGATATTACATGTAATGTTAATATCACTCTGTAGTAATGTGGCCAGGATGGCAGGAATGGCAACAACAGGTTCGTCGGAGCATTGGTGGCCATGGTTCAACATTTCAGACCCCGAATCAGTGACTCTTCAAGACTACAGAGAATGGTACAGCCACTATGGAAACCTGCTAGGGTCAAACATCACTGACTGTGACCTGGAAAGAGAAATGAGCAAGGTGGGATTCACATATATGTATGTGCTTCAGTGCATATTCAGTATCCAAATGTGTCTCACTATCATAATGAAACCGTTTCTGGTTGTGAGAGTCCATCTGTGTTGATCCTGTTTCTATTTCTCTTAGGGTGTGGAGGGCACGGGTTTGGCATTCATAGCATTTACAGAGGCGATGGCATTGTTTCCAGCAAGTCCATTTTGGTCGACTTTGTTCTTCCTCATGCTGCTGAATTTAGGCCTCTCCACCATGTTTGGCACCATGCAGGGGATTCTTACCCCACTCATGGACAACTTCCGAGTGCTCGGGCGCCACAAGACCATGTTGACGGGTACACACAAATAGACACGCTCATATACTAAAGGATATTGTGACGTGGCTGTAAATGTCACATAACTTGGCTGTATCATTTGTATCATTTACAGTGTGTAGCTGTATCCTGGGCTTCTTCATTGGCCTGCTGTTCACTCAGAGAAGTGGCAACTATTTCGTGACCATGTTTGATGACTATTCTGCCACACTGCCACTGATCATCGTTGTGGTTTTTGAAACCTTCAGCGTGGCGTGGATTTACGGTGCTGATCGGTGAGATGATAGATTTCTAAGATGATTATCTTGGGGTTAATATGGTTTGTGTGATCGGCCGTGTGTAGTTTTTTAAACATCATTGTATTTGCTGTTCTCCAGTTTCTTGGATGATGTGGAGGTGATGCTGCACTGGCGCCCTCCAGTGATTTATTGCTATTTGTGGAAGTATGTGTGTCTGCTCGGCATGGTGGGACTGCTGGCTGCTAGTCTTCTCCGCATGGTCTTCAAACGGCCCACTTACACAGCTTGGAACCACACCATGGTATTATACACTCTCAAATGAGATGGACCATTATAAACTAACTTCCATGTAAAAAAAAAAGAATGATGACTGTAGATACCTTTAAAGGGATAGTTCACCCAAAAATGAAAATTCTGTCACTCACCCTCATGTCGTTATAAAACCTGTAAGTCCTTCATTCATCTTCAGAACACAAATGAAGATATTTTTGATGAAATCCGAGAGCTTTCTGACCCTGCATAGACAGCAATGCAACTACCGCGGGCAAGGTCCAGAAATGAATGAATGAAGGTCTTCCGGGTTTGGAACGACAAGAGGGTGAGTAATTAATGACAGAATTTTTATTTTTGGGTGAACTAATCCTTTAAAGGGCCAAAAGAAAAAATCTGTCATCATTTACTCACCTTAATGTTTTTTCAGACCTGTATGACTTTATATATTTTGAAAAACGTTTTGGTATTTTTACACATATGCTGCTGTTCGAAAGAAGACTCTCGTACTCATTACGACTGCATTTATTTGATCAAAATACAGTAAATAAAACAACAAAAAAGTATTATTACCATTAGCAATAGCTGTTTTCTCTGTTAATATGTTTTAAAATGTAATTTATTCCTGTGCTTCAAAGCTGAATTTTCAGCAGTCATCACTGCAGTCTTCAGTGTCACATGATCGTAGTATGTTTATTTGCTGCTCAAAAAACATTTCTTCTTATTATCAGTGTTGAAAACAAAATGTTTTGTGGAAACCTTAATACTTTTTATTTTTCAGTATTCTTTGATGAATAGAAAAAATGTATTAGTTTCTTTAAAAACATTGCATGGTGGTGTACAATGAAAATCAAGTGGCTACAATGTTGTTTTGGACCCCATTGACTTTTATTGTATGAACAAAAACATTTGCCATATTGCTGCAGATTATCTACCCAAGTGTGGTGAATGTATGTCTCTTTGTCAGGGATCTGAAACTAGCCTCGAGTATCCTGGATGGGCTCTGGTCATGCTCTCCATGCTAATCATCGTAGCATCTCTCCCCGTGCCCATTGGCTACCTGCTCTCCTTCCTCAGAGGTGGGCGGAGCCTACCAGTGGAGGAGGGCGAGATTGAGCCTCCAAGAGAACGATACTCCAAATGCAATTCTGCTGAGCCAGAGCCGAATAACCATCACTCCCCACTGGACGAAGACAGGAATCGGCCGCGCTCCACCTTCCTTCCACTGGGTGCTGAACACTACAGGCTGCTCCCGCAACAGGAAGAGGGAGAGGAAGAGGAAGACACTGGGCTGTAAGGAAATGCAGGGACAAAATTGAATTCAACAGGTGTTTGAGCAGAAAACGAAAAGACTATTTATCGATGAGTATTGGAGTTTTTTTAATGGAGTGGAGGGAGGCGGACTCCATTTATTCTCATTATGCTAATGAACATTCATGAAACATATTAGTCAGTCAAAGCCCTATTTGAGAGGGACGCTTTTTGCAAGTGCACCAATCACTGAATTGCTTTGTTCTTGAATCCCTACATGTACATACTGTAGTGATGTGCTCTATACCAAAAGTGCCTCTTAAAGGGATAGTTCACCCAAAATGTTCAAAATGAGGGCAGTCGTGGTCTAATGGATAGAGAGTCGAACTTGTAACCCGAAGGTCGTGGGTTCGAGTCTCAGGTCTGGCAGGAATTGTCAGTAGGGGGAGAGAATAACCAGCACTCTCCACCCTCAATACCATGACTGAGGTGAGACCCTTGAGCAAGGGTCAAGCCAACCCCCAACTGCTCCCCGGGTGCTGCAGCATTGGCTGCCCACTGCTTCGGGTGTGTGTGTTCACTGCTGTGTGTGTGCACTTGGATGGGTTATTATGGGACACCATACTTGGCCACACGTCACTTCACTTTCACTTTCAAAAATTAAAATCTCACTCTCAGGCCATTCAACATGTAGATGAATTTGGAACAGATTTGAAGTTAAAACCATCTTCATTAATTTCTTTATCATAAACATGCAGCTTTTCACTTCACAAGACATTAATTGATGGACTGGATCACTTGTGGATTATTGTGATGTTTTTATCAGCTGTTTGTACTCTCATTCTGACGGCACCCATTCACTGCAAATCTTGGATGGCCTGAGTGTGAGTAAATTTTCAGCAGATTTTCATTTTTAGGTGAACTATTCCTCTAAGAAAGATGCACACTTAGAATTAATATCAAATTACAGCTTCTCCAAAGGACATCATGAAATTACACTCATGTCATACAGAATATAGCTGGTGGAGGCAGTTTTTAAAAATGTATCAGAATTATCAATGTTACTAGAATACTAATATTTGTGTATACTTTTCTGCAAGGAAATGGTATTTAGAGGTTCAAAGTTTCTTTGAGTATGAAAATATTAGTCGTTAACTTTTTTAATAAGCTTGTTTTAGCCTGGAAATGGTTATAATATCAAGAGGAAATTGTGTTATATATTATTAATAGAGTTACATGAAAAGTCAACAGTTATGTCAGACATAAATTAAGTACACAAATTATTTTGTAGTTTTCAGTGACAGTAAAATACTACAATGTTTTTAGTAAAGCCACAGATGATAGTATAAATGATCTGACTATCAAATGTCGCAGATTGCACAAATATTAGGTTAAAGCTACTTTGTCAAACAGAAAGCACAGCTCATGGTTGAGCATCACCCACCCACTCCTAATATATCTACATATGTGACCCTGGACCACAAAACCAGTCATAAATAACACTAGTATATTTGTAGCAATAGCCAAAAATGCATTGTATGGGTCAAAATTATTGATTTTTCATTATGCCAAAAATCATTAGGACATTAAGTAAAGATCATGTTCCATGAAGATATTTTGTAAATTTCCTACTGTAAATATATTAAAACTTAATTTTTGATTAGTAATATGCATTGCTAAGAACTTCATTTGGACAACTTTAAAGGCGATTTTCTCAATATTTTGATTTTTTTGCACCCTCAGATTCCAGATTTTCAAATAGTTGTATCTCTCCAAATATTGTCCTGTCCTAACAAACTTTCAGATGATGTATAAATCTCAATTTCGAAAAATGTACCCTTATGACTGGTTTTGTGGTCCAGGGTCACATATAAGTTTTCATTTTCCGGTTTGTACAACTCCACTGGTACATGTAATACAATGCAATTTAAGCCATGACTCGTGATGCCAAACTTTGACTGCACAGGAAGAAAAGGCTTTACATTCATAGTGCACAGTTTACAGTATCATTGAATTGTGAGATCAGAAGAACAATGCAGAACAGTTAATAAATGACTGCTATGTGGATCCTCAGCTTGAATCAGGTGTGTGAACACAAATACTACAGATTACAGATGAATTTCATGGTCCTTTGATGGTTATTAGGGGTGGGAAAGCTCAGGGTTTGTGTGTATACATTATAGGAGGTGTTTGCATGTTTACTTCATTTGTGAGTATTCTTTTTATTCATTCACTTCTGTTGTAATGTAATTTGACAGTACATACAGAATAGTTTGGATACTTTAGAGTGTTTGTGTATGTGTGTCAAAAACAATATTTTGTAATTACCATCACAATTTGTGCCATGCTGAAGAGTCACTGTATATTGTCTGTACCAAATAAAAAGTTTGTTGGTCATAGATGTGAGAGCACATTTCTTTCATTAATATTTATTTTGTTTACCACTATGTTTTTAGAAGATTATAAGTTCACTTAAGTTCAATTCAAATATTTTAAAAATTTTATACAGTTTTCATAATAAATATTGTTGCGAAGGTTTTTTTTAAGACAGAACGGATTTCAGACCAGAATTTAAAGAAAGCAGAATTAAACTGTAATAAATGAAACTGTAATAATGTCAGGGAAAATGCACACAAAATTAAACAATTTAACTATTTTCCTCTAAAATTTTCTTTAGACTATAGTTACACCTTGTGAAATATTTATTATATGTGGAACATTAAAAACCCATCTGTACGAAGAGAAAACCTTTGTGAGCTATTCTTACCTGATATGCCTTATCCTTAACCTAAAAGAATGTTTGTTTGTGTAACCATCCAAAAAATATAGACCGGTTGATTCAGTCTGTTTTCATGTTATTATTATGAAAATAAGAATTTGACCTGAAAACCGGTTGATTTAGATTTTAGGCTATATGAAATCTTACATTATCTGGCAAGCAGTTATAATTATTATATAACTGCATTATTAATTAATTGCCAAATTATCAGTATTATTTAAATCTGCAAATACACGATATCACTGTAGTAAACGCAAGGTGGCGATAGACTGCACATAAACTTTCACACAGGGACCTCAGGTACCATCACACGATGCTGAGAAACTGCACAAACACAACTTTTATTTACAGGTGACAGACTGTGATATAGCCTACTATAGACTATAAAAGGTTAGTTACATGAGGAATGTAGCAGCTAAAAAAAAAGCTTTTATTGATTATATACAAAAATATGTCAATGTCTTTATGCTCTATGAGACATCTATTGTGTTAGCATATTATATATATTATTAGGCTATAATATATTCTGGACCACGGACACAGAGAGAGAGAGAGAGAGAGAGAGAGAGAGAGAGAGAGAGAGAGAGATAACTGAACTACAGATAGTAAGGCAAATCTGAGAGAGAGAGAGAGGCGCACGGCGCACGGCGCACGGGACAGGAGCATACCGGTCGGACTCGGAAGTCGCGAGGATGGAGATCCGTCCAGACCGCTTTAAGGCTCAGGCAGGAAAAACATTGGGAAAAATACACAGGTGAGGAAGTATCTTGCTATCCTCAAAGCATTTTGGTACTTTAAGAAGTTTTCCTTTAATTGTTTTATATTTCTCTCTTGGTTTCTGTGTATTCTTGTTTAAAAACGAAACATAGTGTTCAAAAGTGATTTACGTCGAAATTGAGGTGTTGAGAAAACTTCTGGAATTCAAAGGCGTTGAGTTTATGTCAGTGACCTGATCTGACAGCACATTTACTGAGGAAAGATGCTGGTGGAACCGTATTATATCAAGTTCACTGTAGCCAAAAAGTGCTGCGTTCCCTTCTCTGTGTATGTGTATCCTGCCTCAACTCAAGATGTCAGGTGCAAACCCTTGTCGTGATTGACGCTCAGTCAAAGGTCTTCTTATGTAATCTGTTTGCATGTAATGCGTCCACTCTGTCCGATTGAGGAGATTGTCCAGAAGGATCAGATTAGTTCGCGGCTAACCCGGTGCCATCCGACTCATGGCGTTGATGGCTTGCTCTCTCTAGTATCTGTGCGCTAGGCATGGGCCGGTATGAGATTTTGACGGTATGATAACCTTAAGCAAAAATATCACGGTTTCACGGTATTGTCATTACAGCTCTAAAATGTGTTATTTTTAAAAGACTGGGTAAAAAAAAAAAACACACCGCTGAACACAATATATTTTGTTTTTGAGCAACATACAGAATATTAGGAACAGTAGAATTTGTTTATTTTTTCTTTGATTTGTTTCCTAAAAAGAAGAAAAATAAAGACTGACATCTTTATTTAACCTAAATCTGTAATTACAGTTATTTAATTTTAGTTATATAATTCATATACATATCATTTATATAATTTCATATCATTTAGTTATATAATTTCTTATACATAATTTGATTTAATAATAACCCAATTTTAAGCAAAAACAGAATGTTCTGACTAGCTTTGGGAAATTATACTACATGCCTGAACGAAGCAAACAGCAGAAGCACTGAATGAGACGCAGATTCTCTCTCTGACAGCAGGAGGCGCTCATGGAACACCAGATACAGCGTTTCCTTGGTTACCGCTGTAAATAAAGCAGCACTGCGCTGAAGCACTGCTTTAATATGAACTATACAGAGACCAGATTAAAAGAAAATACCACGTAAACTTTTCTGAAGACAGTCAGTTCCCCTCAGAAATACATTCATATAAACCCCCAAATCAATATTTAGAATTTTCTAGAAATAGTTTGTGCATCATGAACAGTGAGTGATCTGCCTGCTTCAGTATTTTTCTCTTTTGCATCCGTCTTCAGCATCTCTGGCCTCCGTTAACAGGCGTTTACAGATTCATATTTTCACATAAATTACATTTTGGAAAATGACTGCTTTGCAACTCAGTTTGTGCAAGTCCAGAACAGAGACGAGCTGCAATAAAACAATAAACGGCCGGTTGCCGATCGCGTGAGTTCCAGAGGAAGCTTCTTAAGTTCGGCCGTCTTACACAGTACACACGTGACTGAGCGCTCGGTCGCACCAACAGGAGGAGGAGGGTCATGTTACTCTCTACACTGCAGTCAACCTGAGGGAATCCTACACTTTCAGTCTTTGAGGAGACACGAAAAACAGCACATACCGCAGGAACGGTATAACGGAAAATATCAGCGGTGAAACCGTGAAATTTTCAAATCGCGGTATACCTTGAAACCGGTAATCGGCCCATGCCTACTGTGCACGTGAGCGAGTTATTTCAAATGAACCTTTTTATTCCACCTGAGCGTCAGGTAGCGTTGCGCATTACCGCACAGCTCGCGCTCAGAACATTTGCAAGTTCTGATTCCACGCACTAGTTGATAAAGTGGACTGCTCTCAGAGAACAGGAAGTCAATGGGCAAATTTGGTCTTAATACGCCATGAGTACTTAGTAGTAAACATAATACAAACATTCCATAGCCTACAAAAAGAACAAGTAGGCTATTTTATATGCTAGCCTATTAGCAATAAGAATGAATGGTAGCTAAATAAAGTAATTACTTCAACAACTAAACTGTATTATGTTTTACAACTAATTAAGAAGGAACGAAGTATTTTGTCTTGACAGATTTGGTGTTGAGCACATTTGGCTGGCGGGGGAGCGTTTTAAATACCTTGTTAATTCGATATCTGTCTTAGGCGCAAATTCAGACAGGATGGACTGCTCAAAGGTCAAAGTACATCCCTTTCGAGAAAAAGTTAATCTAATGCCTGGAAAAATGTTTGATAACCACTAACATCAATGTCCTGTTTTATAAAAAAGTATTTAAAATAAATATACAACATTTTGTAGATCATCACACAGTCACGTCAATATCCAATGGTGACATTTTGCATAACCATGCGCTTTTTCACGTACGCTTCCAATGGATTTTAGGTAGCAACGAAATATTTAAATCCAACTCGAAAATAGCCCATGAGAAACACACACAGCTGTCGGCCCTACAAATCCCTGCACGCCCCCTCCCCATCACTTCCTCTTCTCTGTGATCTCGCTGGATTAAGTGGAGGGCGGCGCGGGACTCCCATTTTTTTAGCGGCGCTGCATGTGCGCAGTAGTTTCCCTCAGTGAGTGAATTTAGCCTAATATAACTTTTCAAATAAATCGTACTTTTGTCCGCATAATAGATGTCTCATATCTGATAACCTGTGCCTTTAAGTGTAGTGTGACATGAAAGGTATTGTATTTGTGGAAAAGTTTGTGTTAAAAGTAAACTGCTGATCTGGATTTCTGCCTCTCCTCTTTAGCTGTGACTCTGTGTCCCTGATAATATTTTAGAGAAAGCATCAGCAGCTGATTAATCATTTAAAGCTCAGCAATGCGTCTCCTTCTCCTACTGTTTCAGCCTCACAGGCCAGCAAGCACACACCTCACACCTGCAGTTTTCCCTCTGTCATCCCTCCTCCATCTCTCCACCTCACTCTGCACATTCAGTCATCCCTCCTTGAGGAATAGATGCTTTTTCAGACCTGTGAAATTTGGTTTTTTAATATAGTAAATTCTCTTAAAATACACTTTTCACTGTTTGTTGACAATGGCCAACATATGGCTCACAGGTAAATACTAATTTTTCTTAAAAATCATTGACATCTTATCCACCAACATTGTGTTTTTAACAGTCTGTATACATTGTAAACATTTTTAAGACTCTTTTGTTTTGCAAGGGATAATTTCATAGCTTTATGATCCTGAATACATAATTCAAATGCCATTTTCACACATAGTAAATCATTTGACAAAATTGAAGTTTGATAAATTACAGCTATTCTGTTTATTGGGAGCTCGTGAGAATGGTTCCTGACATAGGAGTTATATGCTGAGAATTAAAATGAAACAGCCACACAGTTCTTTGTAAAAATATGAAAATAGCACAATGGTCGCTGGAGTTTGGCGAAACCATGCCCCTTAGGTTGAGAGCATCACGTGACTCCAGCTATTCTGTTTACAAAATTATTTTACTTCAGTGATTTTTACACATCACATCTTATTTCAAAGCATGTGCTTCATCTCTCTTTCATAACCAAATACACTAACTTTTTTTATTTTTTTTATTTGTGATGACCCAAGTTTAGCATGCATGTAAGTGCCAGTAGTTGAAGAAACACTCAAACATCTTGTACTCATTAATATCTTTGTTCCATAATGAATTCAATTTTTGTTCAGATTTCTGACACGTTCTGATTCCAAGAGAAACATTTAGGTCTTAACTAAAAATTAAATTAAAACTTGCATTTACAATTATAATGTGTGGTAAGATAATGTTTCTTAACTGTGCCAGGCACTATTTTGCACAGATTTTTATTCTTGTTTGTCGTTCCTGTTTTTCGTGTTGAGTAGACTGCTTATCTGAAAGCATGTGAAGGTCAGGCTGCTGGGATGTGTATAAGTTTGCATGTGTGTGTGTGTGTGTCAGGAGGGGGGAAGTATCTCCCCAGGTGACACGGTCCCACTGAGACCCAATCTGTTCAATAGACGCAGGGGAGGGTCAGAGGAGTTTGGCATAAAAATCCTAGAACAACACTGATAGTAGAACAGAAAGAAATGTGTAGGGGAGGGGCAAACGAGATTTGTGGATGAGTTTTAATCTGTTACCTTTATACAATATCATCAGAATTGTTCATGAAATTAACCAAATAAGGTTAGAGTGGCGAGTAGATTCAGAACACCTCTCTGTACATGAAACAACAGGAGAGTAGTGAGACAAGATGATAAAAGGATGAACAGAACATAGATGAAGTGATGGTCAGAGAGAGAGAGGGGGCAGGGAGAGAGAACTGTAGGATTATGTAATTTTTTTACTGTTGTGCCTTCATCCTTTTACAGCAAGATTAAATGGGAAAGAGTGCATGTGTGTCATTGTATGTTTGATGTGTTTATGTGCGTAAAAGACCTTTGGTGTCAGCAGAAATCTACATATCTTACCTCTTAAATACAATTTTGCAACAGTAATGAACCATGTAACATGATCTTGCACTACAATATGAGATGCATTAGAGCATGATTTGTAATTCTGTATTTTTTTTTTAATCTGTGATGGTCACATGGTGTAATACATGTTCATCATAAATAATCATAATGCTGTCCTGCAACATGTAAATATTGTAAAACTGTCATTGTACATTGTTGAAAATTATGTAGGCTAAAAGGTGGCTATGTCTGAAATAACATACTTTCTTTTGAATAAGTACTTTAGTTAGTAAGCACTTACGTAGTACTATAGTATGAATGTGTGTAGTATGAATGCAATCTGGATGTACTACATTAATTATACTGTAATTTTCATGCAACCTATCAGCATCAGTTGCGTCTCCTCATGGTCATTCACAACTCCACTGAATGCACACATAATCCTGCTGGAAGTAGCTCATATATATATATATATATATATATACAGGT
>NW_015541005.1:2913668-2928746 GCF_001515605.1 Sinocyclocheilus anshuiensis | reverse complement strand
CTCTATATATATATATATATATATATATATATATATATATATATATATTATAACAATGTCTTTAATAAAATGTATTTATTAGTTTCAATTTATTTAGTTTTAATTGTTTTAGTACTGTAATTTTAACTAAATAAAAATGAGAAATGTTCCTTTGGCAAATAGCTGAAATAAATATTTTTATATTTTATTTTATTTTTTATTTATTAGCAATTAACGTTTATTTATTTCAAGTAACACAAATGTTTTTTAATGGTTTTAATTTTAGTTTTCGTTAATAATAACCTTTGAACATTCAAAGCATAATCAAAGCAGTCAATGCTGAAGAGAAAGTGAAAGAGATGTGTGTATACTTGGGAATTGTACACCTGAGCATGCTGCCCTTGAAACAGCCATTTGATGAATCTATAATATGCAAATGAGATCAATAAAAACTATTATTCATTTGCTGATATAGTGCTGTTATAATGAGCATGCAGATGTGTTTGTATCTGATCCAACTTTGGTAACTGTGTGAGATACTTATAATATGCTGACATAGAAGTAGATGCTATTGGACAGGATTCTGTCAGCGTGTCTTTTATCCATATAAAGTGTTTGTCGTAGCAAGGTCCTCATACCACCCCCTTCTGCGGTACACCTGTCTCTTATTAGATGGTCTAAACACACACGCATATATACACATACAGGTCAGCGGGTGCGTCATCAACCATGGAACGAGATGCAGAAGTGCATGATCTATAATCCCGGATTTTTAATTTTTGTTTGCAATGGTCACATGGTTTAAAGGGGTAAAATACACTGTGAAATAAATATTAATTACAGCCAACAGTCATTCTCATTAGTAGGTAGCATGTGTGCTGCTGTTGGCAGCAATCTGTTTTTAACTAGCTTTAACCTTAATTACACATCTTCCTGAATGACTGTGTGTGTTATATTGGAGACAAACACACACTTCTGTCTTCTCTTTCTCCATCTCTCTCTTGTTCCACTCAGTCCCTCTTTTTTTTCTCTCGCTCATATTTATCTCCGGAAATCTATAATTTCTGTAATCCTAATCTGAGGGTGGGGCCACAGATTATCAGTGGATAAGAGATGGAAGAGGGAATGTGAAGGGGAGGGACACGCATGAGTCATAGGAGTTATAATTGAAACACATTGCTATTTTCTAATGTCCATGAGACACCTTTTTAGTTTCTGTACAGCACATCATGGCTGCAGAATTAATCTGCTCCTCAACATACAAGCACACATGTGCACTCATCTCCCTCTCATTTCTCTTCTCTTGTCTCTGATTGTGAGTTGTTTGAGGTTGAGGGGATTATAAGGGATCTGCTTTTGTAGGAACAGTGACAGAATGAGAGAAACAGAGAGAAAGAAGTATAGAGGGAGAAAGAGATTAAGACAGATATTGTGATATGTGTATGAGATCCGTGGAGCTCAGAAGTAGTTCTCTGAATTTGATACAACTATATATTACATTTTAAGGCTGCATTTATTTGATAATAAATACAGTAAAATCGGTATTATTGCAAAATATTATTATAATTTCCAATAACTGTTTTCTGTTTTAATATGTTTTTAATTGTAATTTATTCCTGTGATGAAAAGCTGAATTTTCAGTTATTATTATTGCAGTCTTCAGTGTCACATGATCCTTCAGAAATCATTCTAATATGCTGATTTGCTGCTCAAGAACCATTTACTATTATTGCTGTCTTATTATTACTTTATGTATAAAACCATGTAACATTATTTGAAATAGAATTAATTTATTTCTTTTTCTTACATTCTTAGTGTGATTTGTGAGAATTACACATTTTAACATTATATAGGCCTAGTCACACTGAGAGTGTCTGTGTGTAAAGGACAGATTTAATGCATTAATTTGGCGAGCAGATTTAATGGTGAGCATTTTCTCTGCACATTAAAATCATATACTTATTGTAAGCTTCAGAGCATATGTCTGTGAAAGTGTTTGCTCGTGTGCTTCTATGTAAGTGTGTTTTTATTGGCTGTAAACGTTGCAGACAGGTTGCACACCCAGATGGTCTCTCTTTAGGTCTCTGCTGGACTCCCATGTACTGCTATCCAGTGAGACGCCTCATTCTTGTTCCATGTCCTCTCTCCCTCTGTATCTTCCCTCTGCATCCCACCTGCTTTTAGGTGTGTTTGTGATGTAGTTTTATGACTTATGAGGGTTCCCTAGTGGATGTGACTTCACAGCCTAGCTCCATACCTGTTAAGTGTAATAAAACATAGTTAGAGATGATCTCACACGGTGCAATAACACTTAAAATGGCTGCAACATTTTTCATTAGTGGGTGAATGGTAACCAAAATTAACCTAGTTTGACCCCACAATGAGCAAGACATAAACTAGTACCATTGTGTCCTTGAGTAAGACACTTAACCTCAGATTAATCCAGTACTATCCCTATAGTACGTGGCCTAAAAATTGCTTTGGATTAAAGTATTTTTAAACTTTGACCCTCTAAAGGGCTTTTCACACCTGATATAGTTAACAATGTGTCAGTCTAAAACCCTGGGTAAGGGGTATTCAAATTCATAATCTGACATTTCACACCGTACATTTATAAACCCTGGGTTAATATTCTTATTTGCATATGTTTGGTGTCGCGTTTTATTCGGGAATTTAATCCCGCGGCGCAAAAAATCTGGTCGGGTCCCGCGGTTCCCACGGGAGAGCCATGGGAATGCAGACCTCTAGAGAGAAGCACCTGTCAGGAGAACAAAAGCGAAAACATAAAAAAGTACAAGACGTTAAAAGAATGAAAGTTTCCCCTACGAATTGGGTGCTTACAAATAAGAATAAACAAAATATTGGAGATGATTGTGACAGACAGGGAAAGATTTGACATGCTAATTGATACAGTATGGCCGCTATCAGAGACACAGGACAGCAGCAATAAACAAGCAACAATATCTGCAGAGACAAAACAGTATGAAAAGTCAGTAGCCTATTCAAGTCAGTGGCAACATAAGCGATGACGACCTCAGAGAAACAGGACAGGTTAACGAACTTGCACGATCCACAGACTTTGATGAAATGTTAGAAAAATGGGCAAGCATGAAAACAAGACGTTTTCAGATTTAATTACCTTTATGTCAGAAAAGTTTAGGATAAGAAGCTCTTAAATTTGCTGGCTACCAATTCTTTTTTTTTTTTTTGTATAATAACACTGCAGATTTAAAACTTCTATTCTGCTATTACCTTGTTGCGGTGTTTAGCCGCTCCGATGGGTTTTATATTTCTTTATTGTCACTGCCTACTGAGAATAGGTAGGAAAACTGTTAAATATTAGGGCTCGACAATAAGGGTGCCCGATAGCATAGCCCGGGGCCAGCGGGAAAAAACGCTCGGGACAGTTGACGGATTTCTGACTGGATCAATTGGGCCACTGCTGTGTGCTCACACATGTTTAGCATTTGCACATGTTATTAAGCTTTACCAAATTAAACATTCAATCAATTTCAAAGCATTAGAAGACGCGGAAAGCACACAAAGCGCAAGACTAGGCGAAAGACACACAGCGAGCCCCGAACTAAGTTTCTCTTTCGCGTCTTCTTGCACTTTAATGGACAAATACACCTTGCCAATTTGAACGTCCAAGCGATGTTAACCTATTCAAGTGCAAGAAGATGTGAATAACAACTCCAAAAAAAAAAACCTCACCATAAAAACCTAAAGCATATCTTTCATTTGTATCTTTGTTCTGCTTATTTGTGCTATTGCTTGTAATTTGTTCATTTGTTCTTATTTACTGACTGTTCACTTGTCTTTAATAATGTTTGAACTTTGTTAGACTAATAGTTTTTGCCATGGTAACGAAACTAAAACTAAAATTAAAACTTTAAAAAATATTTTTTTTACTTGAAATAAAATAAACGTTACTTGAAATAAAATAGAAAGGGGCTCAAATTTCTGTCTTGCATACCCCCCTCTCTTCGTGGCGCCCCTGCATCTAGCTGTAACACTGTATATGCTTGTCTATGCTGCAAAAGCGGCTCAAGCCTCCTCTGGAACAGGTGTAAAAAGTGGTGCTAGCCCTGCTTATAAATTACAACGTGAAGCGTTCCTTTACCTGGGGTTAAGTGCAGCGTTTAATGTTTTTGCATGAATTGAGAAAATCTTTAAACACTGTTATGCTGTTTATTTGAACTTAACTCACGTTGGCCTTTACTTTCTGTGTCCACATCCAGACTCCTGGAGAAACGGCAGCAGAATGGCGAGACTATCGAGCTGTCAGTGGAGGGCCGCCCGGAGCTGGTGGAGGAGAAGGAGCTTCCCGTCGTGGACTGCACGTGTTTCGGGTTGCCGCGTCGTTACATCATCGCCATCCTGTCAGGCCTGGGCTTCTGCATCTCGTTCGGCATCCGCTGTAACCTGGGTGTGGCCGTCGTCAGCATGGTCAACGACCACACCATTTACTACGGAAAGAAACCTGTCATAGTGGTCAGTGTCACATTAATAAAGATCATCCATTCAAGTTTAAGAAAATTAATGGAAACAGAATGAAGAAATTGGGCATTTCTGAGTTTATTAAGGGGCATATTTTAAAATTTAAGATAAAAATTAGATTCATTAAGCATGGATAGATACAACACAGGTTTATAAGAAATAAAGATACATCAGCATAGAGCCTACTGTCAGTTTGATTTGCTATGCCAATATGTCAGTAATGCCAATAACATCAATATCTAAATACAAGCATACATAAATATATGCAAATTGACTCGGTCACTTCAAATTCCAGTTTACTCACATTAACCAGTTAGATTTTTGTCTCTACATAGTGTGCACTGTGAGGTTTCCCTGTAGAATTTCACACAGCTATGCAATTACCCCACAAATAGACTGAGAAAATCAAATTGATAGAAAATAAGATTTTTAATATAATTTTAAAAATATGTATTATTATTATACAAATTTTGATCAATTTATTTTATGATCTGTTATTATTATTATTAGACTATCTTACTTATATATTTAGTTTTATATTTTTTATTTTACTACTTTGTTGATTATTTTACTTCTTTCTCACATTCCCCCCTTCCCTTGTTTGTAAATGTAACATGACACAGAAAAAGTGACTGAGGTTAATTCAGGTTATTTGATGCTTTGAAGAATAGCGCGTAATCATTTTTTATTGATTAAAACCTGAACTGACAAGGTATGCGACAGTATTCTCAGATTTTGCACAGAAAGCTTTCGAATATAAGTTGGATGCAAGGAGTTTGACTCTCTCTTTTCCCACCCAGGCTGCTCAGTTCACATGGGACCCCGAGACGGTAGGGATGATACACGGCTCATTCTTCTGGGGTTACATCGTCACACAAATACCTGGGGGATTCATCTGTCAAAAGTTTGCCGCTAACAGGTAATGTGATCAGCGAATTGATGTTTTCTCAAGTGTTCTTTTTCTGAAGAGTTTTATGAATTTAAATGAGTCAATCTTGAGTCAATGTGTGTTGTCTTTTGATCTGGCTCTTGTTGCATTGCAACAACCTACCCCATATATAATGAAAAAATTATGTAATTATAATAAAATTATATAATGACAGTGTGTGTTCAGCAAATGTCAAAAATGAAACTTTTTTTCCCCAGCCCCATGTGATGAGATATTAGCATGGTATTTCATTGGGATTAGGCCTCAGTTGACTGTACTGCATGTGTGTTTGGTCTCAGGGTGTTTGGCTTTGCCATTGTGGCCACGTCAATGCTGAATATGCTGATCCCAGCAGCAGCAAGAGTTCACTATGGGTGTGTTATCATGGTCAGGATTTGCCAGGGGCTTGTGGAGGTATGCCATCTGTGTGCATGCGTGGATTTGTGTGGATCTGAAGTAGTCGGAAATATTAATGTTTTATTAGTCCAAATACATAGCATCACACTAAGGATTTTTTTGTGTGTGTTACCATCATGGTTATATATATATATTAAATCAGTTTATTACTCTACTGGAAGGGTGTGTCATATCCTGCATGTCACGGCATCTGGGCCAAATGGGCTCCGCCACTTGAAAGAAGTCGATTGGCAACAACAGCATTCTGTGGTAAGATGTCTATCGATCATTTGAATCCATAAATTATATAAACCTGGTAATCAATAGAATTTATATATTTTTGTGATTATTTGAACCTTGAATCAAGTTTTGATTTTGTAAAAAGCTGACATTGATGATAATGTTAGTGAATAGCACTAATAAGAGGAAGTATACTAAGAAACTGTATGTTATAGGTTCATATGCCGGTGCTGTTGTTGCAATGCCTTTGGCTGGAGTCTTGGTCCAGTACACTGGATGGTCCTCAGTGTTTTATGTGTATGGTAAGTAGCATATACACGTCATTTTAATTATATACAATAATATTTGATATAAAACTTTTGTTTACTTAATGAACCAAGTAATAGCGAACACTTTAATATATAATATACAATATACACACACTATCACTCATTATTTATTTTTCTAATTCTTTTATTCAGAAAGGATGCATTAAATTGATCAAATATGACAGTAAAGACATTTATAATGTTACAAAACATTTCTTTTTCAAATAAATGCTGTTCTTTTATACTTTATATTCATCAAAGAATCATCAAGCATCAAATCAGCATATTAGATTGATTTCTGAAGGATCATGAGACACTGAAGACTGGAGTAATGATACTGAAAATTCAGCTTTGCCATTCAGCTTTGAATAAATTACATTTTAATATTGAAATATATAATAAATTATATATTTAATAAATGTAATTATATATTTAATAAATTACATATATATTGAAATTGTAAGCAGTTATTTTAATTTGTAAAAATATTTCACAATATTACAGATTTTTGCTGTATTTTTTATCAAATAAATACAGCCTTGGTGATTGTAAGAAACATCTTTCAAAAACATTTTAAAAATCATGCCAATGACCCCAAAAACAGACCCCAAGCTTATACTTTAGTGTATATATAATACAGGTGCATCTCAATAAATTAGAATGTCGTGGAAAAGTTCATTTATTTCAGTAATTCAACTCAAATTGTGAATTTGAGTTGAATTACTGAAATAAATGAACTTTTCCACGACATTCTAATTTATTGAGATGCACCTGTATATAATTTTCATTATATATAATAATTTTTATCATCCTTTTCTATCCTCACAGGGAGTGTTGGGATATTCTGGTATCTCTTCTGGATTCTAGTTTCCTATGAGAGTCCAGCTGTTCACCCAGACACAACAAAACACACATTCACCACACACAACACAACACAACACACACACACACACAACACAACACACACTCTAAATCTTCTCTCATTTCTCATCTCTCTAATTGCTGCTTGCTGCACTGTTCTGGATATGTTCGACCTCTGGTTTTTCACTACCCTGCAGAAATTTAAAACTCCCTGGCGGCACTTCTTTACCTCCATGCCAGTGTATGCCATCATCGTGGCCAACTTCTGCAGAAGCTGGACCTTCTACCTGCTCCTCATCAGCCAGCCCGCTTACTTCGAGGAGGTGTTTGGCTTTGAAATCAGCAAGGTGACACACACACACACACACACACCCACACACACACACACACACGCACACACACACACACAAACATGTCTGGTTTGCTATCCTTGTGGGGATTCTCCATAGGCATAATGGTTTTTCTACTGTACAGACCTTATATTCTATCGGCCTACAGCTACACACACACACACACACACACACACACACACACTTAAATTGGTGATGCTCTACAACAGTGCTTCTTAACTGGTGGGCCACAACCCAAAAATAAATCACATGTCTGGTATGAAGGGTTGCAGACTGCAGGAAAAGGCAATGCTAAATATAAACAATAAAATGCAACAGCATATAGTAATTTATAAATAATTTGTAGTTACCTTTAAAGAGTTTATAAGTAAAATGTTTGTCCTAAAACAAAACCAGCTGAGAAACACAGTATGCACACACATAATGCAGTATTGTGCAGGTGGATGAAGATGTTTTGTTCAATAACTAATCTTTTTGTTCCTTCTGTCGCTCAGGTGGGGTTGGTGTCTGCACTTCCTCATTTAGTGATGACCATTATCGTGCCAATTGGAGGACAACTTGCTGACTACATGAGAACACATAATATAATGACCACAACGAATGTCCGTAAACTCATGAACTGTGGAGGTAAGATGTAGATAAGGGAAAAAAAATCGAATTTTTTATTTTACCCCAAAAATAAAAAAATCTGTCATTATTTACTCACCCTTATGTTTTTTGTTTGTTTACCTTTTATCACTAGCATAGGACCAACAGAATGACATGAGCCTGAATAAATACCCATAATATGACAGAATCATTTATTTATATTTTTTGGGGGTAAACTTCCCCTTTAATAAATGTCATAAATGTAGAATCCAGCACACAAAGTGTGTTTTAATCAACAGAGCGTGTGCTGAATCAGAAACTGTATATGTGTGTGAGACACAAATCAGATTATCTGCCTATTTTTGCTTTGTCTGGTCCTGCAATGGCAGCTGGGGCAATAATCACTGATGCATCAATGCATGACACACTCAGTCTCTCACAATCGTCTGCACACACAACATACAAACATGCACAACACAGAGACAGATGCACCAGAGCATGCAGGAAATGGACGGCACAGGTATACTCTGACCCACAGTAAACCTTGTATGTTGTATCCAAGAGACTGTACTGTTGTGTGTGTCTGTGTGTGTTTTAGGGTTTGGAATGGAAGCCACTCTACTCTTGGTTGTTGGTTTCTCACATACCAAAGTAATAGCTATTTCTTTCCTTGTACTGGCGGTTGGTTTCAGTGGATTTGCAATTTCAGGTTAGTAAAAGAAAAGATTTAAGACAAAACACACTTAAGAATTTACTTAGATTTTGTGCACACTACCATTCAAAAGTCTGGGCTCAATAAGATTTTTTCATGTTTTGAATTTCTTATGCTCATTCACGTGATCAAAAATACAAATAAAACAGTAATATTGTGAAATATTATTACAATTAAAAAAATGTAAAACTAAAATGAATGAAATAAAGTGAATTTTCAGCCTCATTACTCCAGCCATCAGTGCCACATGATCCTTCAAAATGCTGATTTGGTGCTCAAGAAACATAATATTCTTATGATCAATGTTAAAAACAGCTGCTTAATATTTTTGTGTAAACATGATACTTTTTGTTTCAGGATTCTTGATTATACATCTTTTAGAATATTGTAAATGTCTTTACTGTTGCTCCTGATTAATTTAATGCATCTTTGCAAAGTATTAATTTCTTTAAAAAAAAAATATATATATATATATTATTGACCCCAAACTTTTGAAAAATAGACCTCAAACAGTACTGTATATAACTGTGCTGCATCCATAAAGGCCAACTATTATCCTTAGTTCTCAGGTACTATATCTTCAATGGAAGCCTATTTCGTTTTTTTTTTTTTAAATATAAAAGTAATTGTAGAATAATGAATAAAATCAAAAAGAAAAGTGACATTGTGAAATATGAAGTAACATTGTGAGACAAAGTCACAATTACAAAATTTAAAGTCACATTAAAAGAAATAAAGTGTGACTGTGAGATATAAGGTCACAATTGTGAGAATCAAAGTTGCAGTTTAGGCAAGATATGAATGTGCAGTTTTAGATACTTGTTAAGATGCATGTATGAAAAATACATTTCTCTTTCCCTTTCAGGGTTTAATGTGAATCATCTTGACATTGCTCCACGTTATGCCAGCATCTTGATGGGAATCTCCAATGGAGTGGGAACTTTGTCAGGAATGGTGTGTCCTCTCATAGTTGGAGCCATGACCAAACATAAGGTACATACTAATAGCACACAACCTTCACATGCCAAATAATTGATTTCTATAGTTTATATTGTTGTTAATTGGCTTTATTTATTTATTTTTGCCTGTAGACACGTGAAGAGTGGCAGTATGTCTTCCTCATTGCAGCACTGGTGCATTATGGGGGTGTGATCTTTTATGGTATGTTGTGTTCAGCAAATCATAATTTCAACATGCAAACATGTTAAATCTCTTTTTATTCCACATATAATGAATATTCTAAATTACTTTTGTCATTTCTCTCCTGAAATGCTGGATTTGAATATGTTCTCAGGGATCTTTGCGTCAGGTGAGAAGCAGCCATGGGCGGATGCTGAGAATACCAGTGAGGAGAAGTGTGGCATTCTGGGAGAGGACGAACTGGCCAATGAAACGGAAGAGCTGTACAGGACTGGAGGACAGTACGGAGCTATAAACAATCCCCATGCTGGTGGTCCGAACGGAGGAGGTGCTGGGGCAGGATGGGTATCAGATTGGGATAAAACAGAAGAATATGTTCAACCGGTCGGGACAAATAGTTATTTATATGGCGAAGAGGGAGAGATAGAGCTCACATAGTGGAAAGAAACAGAGTCTATATCTAAGAGTTAAAGGAATAAAGATCAATACAGAGTAAATAGAGAGAGTGAGTGAATGTGTGAGTGTATGAATAAGCAACAGAGCAAATGAGTTTCCAACTTGATGATCAGATTATGTGATGATTGCTCTATAAACATACCCACTGTAGTGTGTGTGTGTGTGCGTGTGTGTGTGTTGATGCGAGTCATTTGGGTTTCAGATTGAGAATACAGCGGTGCTCTGTGAATGATATGTTCAGTATTTTAGGCTTTCTGCCAAAATCACTGTAATGCACTTAAAATGACACAGCGATATTAGACATGTTCATGGTTGTGGTGTACGAGTATACAGTATATGAGCTTCTCTGTGTGTGTGTGTGTGCTCATGGTGAGTGTGTATGTGTAAGTTTCCATATTGTGCACAGTTCCTTTTGTTTTATCCAGTGCTTTAAATGGTAAAATGGTTCAAGCAAATCTATGGACGTGTAGACATTTATTTGATCATAAGTTTGTGCACTTATACATGATATCCTTAAAGGGACAGTCACCAAAAATGAAAATTCTGTCATTATTTACTCTTTATGTGGTATATATATATATATATATATATATATATATATAATTTTAAATATTTTAAATATATGGTTTAATATATATTGATTGAATTTTCATTTTGGCCTAAACTATTCTTTAAACATGACTGAATGTGTGTGCAAGTTTAAACGACCCAGATCCTCATCATTGGGTCAGTGCACAAGCGTGTTTTCATCCTTTGTTGTACTATATTAGTCACATATACTCATTTTCACAAGCTTACACACATGCACACATATTCAATAAATCTGTGGATGAATCTATTTTGCGCACGTTGAAGGTTTACTGATATTACTGCCAGGCAAACTTATAATCATTTACACATTACATTTATGCATTTACAGACACTTTTATCCAAAAGGTATACATGGGAACTTAACCCATGACTATGTCATTGCTGATGCCATGAGTCAAAATATATCGACAGGCACAAACACAGAAAATGCCAGGTGAATTACAAGGTGTAAGTGCCGAAATTCTGAGAAGTTGATGGGTTGGTTGTATTCTCAGCATATGCAGATTTCATCATGTGCATCCATTTAGAGTCCATTCAGTCAGTGCAGTATGATCTTAGGGAATCAATCAGAAAACAGCATTAGGGAATGGAAAGAGGATGATTAATTATTGACCAACTGATTCTGCACTTTAATTTGATGCTATTCTGCTTCATGTGTTTGTAATTTGTTGCGCTTATTTCCTGAATCTTTCATTTGTTTATTTTGTTTTCCTAAATGTAACTTGACTTGTCAGCACAATATAAACAAAACAACAAAAAACATGTTTTCCCTTTGGAGGAAAAACTGAAATAATAATAATAATATCATTTAAAAATGTGTACAAATTGTATATGTGAAAATTCCGTGTACAATAAAACTAATTAAATGTATAAACTGTGTATTATTTATTCTTTGCACTAATAACCGATCAAACAGGCACAAGAAACTGCTCGAGATAGCAGACGTGTGGTAGGCGATGTGTTTGTATGAATCTGCATCACAATACAAGCCAAATTCCATTTTTCCAGCATCACTCCGATTACTTGCCCACGTGCACGCCACGCTCATCAGTTTTTCCTCCAGTTTATACCTTTATTCACCCTCCCTAATGCTCCTCTCCACCCACAGAAGGGCATCTGCTGTTTTCTAATCTTTGCCTAAAATCACCAAGATAATCCCTCTATCCATCTGTCATCCAGAGAGAGAAAGAAAGCATCTTTGCACCAGAGAGGTTTTGTTGTTGTTGTGTTGTCAGGGACATCTAGTGGTTAAAATGAGTAAACTAAAAATAAACTAAAATAATAGCGCTTTATACTGTATTCGACCATATTCAGATTGAAGTAGATTTGGTAAAAGGCTTTACATTGCCAAACAATTGGTAACATTAAATTACAGACATACACATTTACGCGTATAAAAAATAAAGAAAAAAAGAATGTATAATAATAAGAAGGAAAAGGCAAAAACATTACACAAATGAGTTGTTTAAATGCTCTACACAATGATTTTGTTTTATTGGGAACATTTTTTATTATTGTTTATTACATTACTTATTAGACTTTAGCAATTGACTACGTTTACCCTGTAATGGATTGTAAACCCTCTGCAGACTTAAGTGACAACTAAGTAATGATAATAAAATTATTATTTGCCAAATGCTTTATTTGCAAATACAACGAGGCATTAGGTTTAGGAAACTAGCACTAAATGCACTTTCTGAGGTATATATTTTATTTTCCTTTAAGGGCTAGATGTTCAGCGGAGACCTTTGATGGCTTTTAGTTTTTTTTTTTACTTTAATAAACACTCTCAAAGTACAGTTAGGACTACAATAATACACATGAAATCATAAAACACAAACAAAAAATATATATAAAATACTAAATATGTATACAAAATACATAAACTGCCAGGGTGTGGGTTAAACATCATGTAAATATGTTGAAGGACTTACAAATGGAGACCGTCTTAATTGCTTTCTTATTATGTAAACAAAAAATAGTCTTAACATAAATTTGAATTTCTTTTTCAAGAACCCAAAATAAAGGATTGGTTTTACTGTACTTACACTTATGAATATGAAATTTTGCAAAAATTACAATTAAATTTATAATGTAGTACTCTTTCCTTTTATTTGAGGACCTTTGATGGCTTGACGTGCATCTCTGGCCTTTTAATATGTAAAACGAATCCGATTGGTCCAGATTCACGGGGCGGGACATCAGTGAGAAATTGGAAAGAGGTATTGCACTACCATTGGTCAATACTTACTTCCGTTTATTCATCGCCCAATAGAATTTAAAAATCTGACAGGCCGGCTAAATCTCACTGGTCATCTCCTCCAGTGATCCCGCCTCCTCCTCGCCCTCAGTGAATCTGGGAGAGCCTTAGCCGAGAGGAGCTAATTCCTCTACGGGTGGATTTATGTGGGTTTTCGTAAAATTTGAACAGACTGGAGAAACATAGTTAAGAGAAGAATAATTTTTGGTGTTTTTACGGGTGGATTTTCATCAGCCCGAATACTTCCAGCCTGTCTTCGACTCTCGGGAGAGTTTAGTTAGTCTGGTCGATCGTAATGTGGCTCAGGGGCTAATCCTTGGACTTCATTCAATACTAATTCATCTCGAAGCGCTTCGTTTGGGCGAGCCGAACTGATTTAACAACAACTCACGAGGTAAAATACACAAATAAGCCGATACATAACTTGTTACCTGTTGATAGAAGTTGAGATAAAGCTATAAAGAGCTTGCCGGCTAAGTAAATGTGATAGGAACTGTTTAAACGTTATCTTAAACCACAGTCTTAACTGTCTTTAAATATGATTTGTTGATAATGCAGCAATTTAAAATCCCAGTCAACCATTTTATGTAACATGTATGTTCTTTTCCGGTTATTAAAGGAACAGTTCACCCAAAAAAGGAAAATTGTGTCATCATTTACCCACCCTCATGTTGATCCAAGCTGTATGACTTTTCTTTCTTCTGTGGAACGCAAAAGGAGATGTTAGGCAGAATGACAGCCCCAGTCACCATTCACTTTCGCTGCATTTGTTTTCCACACAGTGAAAGTAAAGAGTGACTTATCTTTTTTTGTGTTCAGTCTTTTAACGCTGCCATCATTTGTATAAGTGTATCAGTCAGAGTGAGAAGCTTGTATCTGTAAAGGTTATGTTTTTTCTAAGTTGCTCCTGATTAAATCCAATGATACTGCTATTTTCTGTTTCTAACCCTCTCCCCATTCACCTTCTCTCTCTTCCATCCAGAATGACAGAATACAAGCTGGTAGTTGTCGGGGCTGGTGGCGTTGGGAAAAGTGCTCTGACCATCCAGCTCATTCAGAATCACTTTGTAGACGAGTATGACCCCACTATTGAGGTAAGAGTTCACCTTCTTTAAAAGGGTATTCCAACCAAAAATGAAATTTGTCATCTTTTACTCCCCCTCATTTCAATCATGCATGAATTTCTTTCTTCTGTGGAACACAAAACAAGATATTTTGAAGAATGTTGGTAATCAAACTGTTTTGTTTCCCGTTGACTTCCATAGTATGGACAAAAAGTTATTTTTATGTCTATTCCATGCAGGATTCTTACAGAAAGCAGGTTGTGATTGACGGAGAGACGTGTTTGCTGGACATCCTGGACACCGCTGGTCAGGAGGAGTACAGTGCCATGAGAGATCAGTATATGAGGACAGGAGAGGGCTTTCTTTGTGTGTTTGCCATCAACAACGCCAAGTCCTTTGAGGACGTACATCTTTACAGGTACATAGCCAAACACATGTGGACAAACCGATATATGTAAACAATATTCGGCATCGGTTACCATCAAATAGTATCGCGATCTCGATTCCATTTCGATTTATCGTGCAGCCCTATTTCAGACAATAAGATAATCCATCTAAAAATGAAGATTGTCATTATTTACTCACACATGTCATTCCAGACCTGCATGACCTATTTTCCTCTGTGGAACATTAAAGATGTTTGGAAGAATGCTGGTAACCTAACAGTTTCGGGTTCCATTCACTTTTGTTGTATGGACAAAAAAA
>NW_015541005.1:2860946-2913658 GCF_001515605.1 Sinocyclocheilus anshuiensis | reverse complement strand
TATATATATATATATATATATATACACACACACACAATAAAAGTGAAACATTTTTGGGTGGACTGTCCTTTTAACACTCTTATATTATATCTTGGATTTGTGGATGAGGACATAAATACATGAACAACATCTCCAGAACTGCTCTGACTCCCTCTAAGAGTCACTTCATGAGCATTTGACAGTTTCATTGGAGTAAAACTATCTTCATATCATTTACATAGACCTACAGAAACAAGTTCCTCATGGCAACCCGTCAAAATATAAATTCGGGTTAGCTTAATGAAATTATCAGAAATATATTACTGTGGTGCAGTATGATGTACATAATACTATTCGGGGATGAACGTTTTCCGTCGCTACGATGGATTTCCGTCAATTGGAAAAAATGAGGGGAAAAGAAACATGTAGCACATTGTTGTTGTTCTGCCGGCACACCAAAAATCATCCCCGCCACAGCTGCAGCTTCTCACTGACAACATAACGCCGCTCGCATCATTCACAGTCGGGTTATTAGCAGAGAACACAGAGCAGGTCTTGAATTTCAGGCGCAGGACTTTATTAGTATAGGATAGTGTAGAAATGACAGGAAGGGAAGTGGGAGAGAGAGAAGAAGGGGGTGGGATTGGGAAAGGTCCTCGAGCTGGGATTCGAACTCGGGATGCCCGTAGCGCCACAGAACACATTTTTGCATTTTGAAAATACGAGACACAGGACAGTGTAGTGAAAAAGGACGCAAGATCTATGCCCAAACAGTTTACTACAGTGGGCCAAAAATGAAACTAAATGTTAACATAATACATAAAAATGAAACAACAAAAGGTGAAAACAAAAATATAAATTAATAAGGCTGATGTGCTTCTATGAAAGACTTTTTCTTGTTCTTCCCCCCCTCTTGTGAAACGCCATAGTGGGCCAAATCAAATTCATCATTGGCCAACTTTTGCCCATTTTTATTTTTTGTACTACTTGCTCGAGTGCTGTGTTTTTAGAACACGGTGTCATGTGAGACTCTGCAAAAGATTTGAGATGCAAGTGCAACAATCAGACATCTAGCAGATTTTACAAAAAAACAACAACAATGGAATAGCAGCGCAGTGGAATGCAAAAACGTGTTCTGTGTGAATGTTCCTTAACCATGAATGAATGTGGCTGCATTAGATGATGAAATATCACACCAAGTGATTGAGAAACAGCACACTAATCAAGCAGAATATTTCACAGCAGTTTGATAAGATTTGAGATGATAAAAGAGTTTACACTAGACTTAAGTCACACGCCCTCTCCAAAACCCAACCCTCCAGAAGCATGTCAGCAAACCTGAAGACACAATGATGGTGATGACAGGACGAGTGTGCATTTGTTTATTTTTCTGAGGGCAAATCAGAGTAAAAGTATCATGTTTGTCATTTCATAATGTGCATTAGACGTTTTGACAAAACCAAAACCAAAACTTTTGTGATTTCTCCTTGGCACCATTAGTTGTAGATCTGGCTTGTCTCTTTCTGTCTGCAGGGAGTTGAGGAGGCATTTTACTCTCTCGTGCGGGAGATCCGAAGATACAAGGAGACGAACCGCAGCAATAAGAAGAGCAAAAAGCACACACAGAGACGCTGCACACTTTTATAGCGCTACACGCGTACAGCCTCGCACTGCCACCCCCCTGTGATAGCAATGCACTCAAGGCCACACACACACACACACACACACACTACTGTAGCATTACACATACATACACACCCCATTTCCTTTTCTTACCACTCTCTCTTACGCCACCAGCCTTTGAGGAATAGGAACCTGACTGGCTGTTGTATGTGTTTGTATGTATGTGCGCATGAGACCTCAGTGAGAATCGAGCAACTGTGGAATTGCTTTGGAAAAGACATATTTCCAAATTCGTCTAGTCTCAAGTGGACTCGTCAACTTTGAGCTGCTGCTTCCCCTTCTGTGCTAAAAAGACCCGATGTGTGTCATAGTTTTACAGTCGTATTTTAGAGTCACAGCAGCAAGGAATCTTGTTTATAACAAATTCATCAGGTGGTGAAGGGATATACTTTATGTCGGTAATGGGTAAGTGTTTTTAAGTAAGCCTGATCACGTCTCATCTCTTCAAAACTTTGTGAGCCAGTCAGCACATCCGTGTGCTTCTGTTAACGGTGGTCGGGAAAGAGGAAGCTCAGAAGTCCCCTAAAGTTTTAGTGGCCTGTGAGAAAGCACATTAGAGCCACTAATATAATGTTTTGTACACCTTAAGACGTGTTTCCACCTCATGCATTGTGGGATTTATTCAGAAAATATTTTTAGTACTTGCTCCATCAAATGGGGTTTCAGTAGTTGTCACCATGTTTTTCTTTGTACAAAATTTACATTTTATCAATTTCTCTCCAGGTTACTATTGTTGTCATGGCTTGGACTAAAACTTAGCTGTCCTACACCTAATGTAGCCCTTCTATGATTATGAAATTCAGAAAAAAATCAAGCAGTATTTTATGGTAAAATCCTGTATTTTTGTAACCGTTAATATTGAACCATTTCAGTACACATACCAGCATTGTATTGGACATTAACATTTCATGTATTATGATGAATTGTGTGAAATGCCAGTTGTTCCCACCTGTGATGAGGCTTGGTTGGGAGGGCAAGACATTTTTTTTTTTTAAGATTGACAGGAGAGACAGTAATGGTTTTGGTTCAGGCTAAACACGTGACCAAAACTTGTGATTGATGCATTGCCTTTGCCACATTGATAACTGTAGTTATATGTTCTGTGAATAAAGATACTTTTGGCTAGATGACTGTGATTTCCTCAATATTCAAACCTCCAATTGTAGTTGAAACTGAACTTTTCAGTTATTATATCTGCTTTAAGTGTTACAACAGGTATAAAACGTGCTATTATGGTCATACCAGAGCAGTCGTAACAGTTTTTTCTTAATATAATCAGAAAAGCTGATCTAGTGAGATTTTTTTGTGTGCATTTCTGAAATGTCATTCTCAAAATTTCAAAAATCTGATATGTGCTATAAATGGCCACACGTACAGTAGTAGGTGCTCTTGAGTAATACACGTTTTTGGCCAAAAGTAGCTTTAAGAGACAAAAACAGTTGCTCAAGTTAAAACGAGGAACTGTTGGCAAGAAATATTCCTTTTTTTTTTTTTTATTCCTATAATTTCACCATATGAGCTAGGTTGGCTGAGAAAGATTCTTGTTCAGGTATTATCCATGTGGGATTTCAAATACCTGTATGTAACCCTTAATATAGCTTGGATTTAGGAATATAATGACAGAAACCAAAACATGCATGAATGCAATATATGGGATATATAAAATATTGCCTAGGCCCTAGGATGATGTTTGACTTTTTTTCTCTCTTTCCCCTTGGTTTCTGAACCCTGCTGAACTGAAAAAAAAAATTTTGTTACAAAAGTAGGTTTACGGTAAAGGATCACTTTTAAGACAAAAGCTATGGGTTGAATCTCAGATAACAGATTTACTTAAAGCCCAAAACCTGGTCACCATTACTGCGATTACTGGACAAGCACTTTTTTTCTGATAAAAATAAATTTCAATCAATTTCCATCTGATGACAGCATTTTAAAAATAATATTGACATTAGAATTGTTAATTAAATAAATGTATTTTTTCATAACTATGGGAACAGCCATTATGCCTTCATTTCACACTTAGACCTGTAATGAATGAAGATTTTGACTAAATAAAACTATGATAAAAAAATATTAAAAGCTGCAGTCCGCAGCTTTTTTTGTGTTCATAATTTACAAAATTTATATAATAAGCAAATACATCATGAACCAAATTTCCAAACTGTGTTTTTGGTTTATCCTGAATCACTACAGTACATCTACAATAATACGTTTTTATATTCTGACTATTTTATACTGGTTCTGGTGGGAAGCGCTGCGGAGCACCACAGTACCTGCATGACTCATCATAGACATAAACAGAGAGAAGCAGCTCCAGCTACAATGTTCTGTTTATTAACCGCAAGAGCGCCAAAAGTTACGGACTGCAGCTTTAAGTATAATGTTAAATCAGCCAAGAGAAGACACCCATTTTTACAAAAAATGCACTTTATTTATTTATTCAGCGACTAGAAAATGATGATTCTTTACAAAATGGAGCGAGACAGACTCTTTCACTGAGGTAAGATGAAGAATGAATGTTGAGAAAGCTGAAGGCAAAAGAAAAGATCCTCGTCCATCACCAACCAAAACGGGAGACGAGCTTCTCCTGATCGTCTAAATCTTTCTGCACTTTCTTCCTCATGTAAAAGATGGGGCAGTCTCGACTGAAAAAGAAAGAAAACAAAAAATTGTTTTATTCACTACCACCAACAAAAGTAATTATACTATAGAGAATATTTGATATATTGTAAATACCTGGTACACAGCACATCTTCATGCAGTGAACCTTGACAGCGCTGACACTGAGTCCACAGACGAGAGAATTTCTCCTCCAGAGTCGACAGATGAGCGATCTAAAGGACACCGATCTACAATCTTCAGCCCCACTTATGAAGACAAGTTTGCCATGATTTGTACAAATATAAACACAAAACACACCTCTTTCTGATAAAGCTCCGACTCTCTCTTTTTGCAGAAGTCACATACAGCCACTGTAGAGTGGAAAACATTAAGTACGTCAGTTTTGTGATTTGTGGTACTACTGAGACCTAAACACACACACCTAATACATACCATCAGTTTTGAGCACAGCTCGGCAGCCAATGCATGTGCTTCGTTTCTGAGCGAAAGCCATGAGACCACCAACTCTAGATGTCAAGACTGTCTTACAGCGTGTGTGATCGCCCTCTGAAACAACACAGAAAAAGCAGCTGTATTAGGCGAATCATTTCTGAAAGAAATCCTTTTTTACTATAGTTTGCAGTTTGAAATGAATTTGATGAGATCAAAATTTATAACACAAATCAATATAAACATCTTTCTATTATGAAGTTCATGCTGGCTGCACTTTAAAAAAAAAAAAATCAACAAACAGTGCAGTTTCACAAATAAACACTCTTATGAGCCAGCTGTTTTAATTAATCATTCATAAAGACTCATAAGAGTCTGAAAAATCCTTCACTGAACAAAATCACTGAATTGGCCAGAACGGGAACTGAATTAATGTCTGACTCACTAAAAGTAAGGTCACACATTTACTGTTGTTTGGTGAATTTTTTGCAGTCCTTTCAATAGGAATCTTTATAGGAATAGGAAATTTTGTATGAAGGCCAAACATTTTCCCAGACAGATTGTGCAGCGGGTTCAAGTGGGTCACAGAGAGCTGCTTTGTTTGAAAGGGACTTCTGTGTGAGTTGCTGTGTTTCATTCTTTGCTACACTACTGGCAAAGAACAATGGACCTTTTTTTTGCACACAATTTCACCTGAATGAAACACACCTTTCAAGAAACTGCAAGTCATCTTTGAGTGATGTCTAACTTGAAATGAAGCAAGAACTGTTCAGTGTACTGAACTTAAATCAGTATTACTACTGGCAAACATCAACAGAGAGAAGTCTACTGTTTCACAAAACATCTTTATGAAACATAAGGTTAAAAAAAGTTCCAAAATAAAACATGAAAGCATCTTTCACAATAGGATCTATAACATGCATTTTCAATACAGATCATTTTCATTCCACGCCAACTTCAAAGCTTAATAGATGATACTCACTCAGCAACACACTCTCAGCTTTGCTCTCGCCCAGTATGGGTTCAAAGATGCGCAGTAAAGGTTTGGACAGCTGCTGCTCCAGGTAGTACTGTGTGTCTATAGGGATGTTGTTCTCCAGCACATAGATGGGGTCCTGAGAGATAGAACTCGACATAAACAACTACAGTGCAGGAAATCCGCCACATAAAAACAGGCAATACACAACACTGACCTCTGATTTCATATATGCTGCCACTCCCTTTGCTGCTTTGATGATGACGTACGGGACTCGATCTCCGAGGTTTGGAGCGCTACCGGCATCACGCTTCCGCATCCTAAAACCCACGTTTGTGAAAAGTGTTATTGTGCTCGAGTGAACTACTTGCATACCTTCAAACCCTGAATTTTTCATCTAAAAATGTCTTGAAATAAGCAGCTGCAATCGTTTCGGAAAGTTCTCATTTTAGAATAAAGCTCCATGTTATTGAGGTGGCAATACTCAATTGAAAAAAAAAAAACCAACAACAATAAAAAACACCAATGTCTACGATAACATCCTAAACTGTAAAATTACCAGATTTTTTTTTTAAAGATTGAAACAAAGTTTAAATAATAACATTTTCAACAAAAATACACCAGTGTTAATTTAGAATCACTAATATACTATTATAGTTTGTTCATATTTTGAATTTTATACTTTCTGTTTTTCACTTTAAATTCAACATGTTTAATTATTTGCATTCTTGTCATTTTTATTAGTTTTTTTGATATAATAAATTATATTATAACTATATTTTATATATTTTTTATTTATTAATTTAGTTTTAGTTATTCTACTATTTCTAGTTAAACTGAAAAATTAGAAAAGTTACCTTGGCAGCCGGCTGAGGGAAAAATTAATTTTTAAATAATAATATTTTATTTAATTTCCATTCATGTTTGTTTTATTTCAAGTAACAAAATTGTTTTCTTATGGTTTTAGTTTTAGCTAACGAACCCTGTACTGAACAAAAATGGCCATCTAAATGAAAATGCAAATTTACTCTCTGACAGTAGGTGGCGCTTATGGAAAAGCACAAATACAGAGGTTACCATGATTATCCCTGTGCACAAAAGCAGCTGTACTTATAAACACCAGGCATTACACAGAAGCATGCCATCTAAACCTTTCTATACACAGTTCCCTTCAGATAATCGTAAATAAAAACTCGGATTTGTCTCAATCAGGAGAATGGCACATTTCAGTGTCAGAATGGAGAATTTTTAACAGTCCAGATAATAAAAACAAACACGCACCTCTCTGCTAGCTCAACGTGGGCCTGTTTGCCGGCATACTCCTGTGCGGTGCGTGTGAGCTCTTTAGTTATGACCAGCTGACTGATGTCAATGCGGTTGCACAGAAGGTCAGAGATCACCTCTTTAGCATGAGCTACTGCTCCATCAGGGTCTCTGAAACACAAAACACATCGCCATGCCATGTGAATTAATGTGCGTATTGGTATATGCAAGGTATGTTGCAACCCCAACATAAACAAAAATTGCTTTTGTTAAGGCTTGTAGAGTCATGTCTTCACTCTTACACGTTAGTTTGTGCGTCACCGTTGCTATCCGAGCACATGGGGGTTTTCTGAGTGTGTCAATGTTTGTACCTGTCAATGAGGATGTTTTGGAGGCATGTGTTGATAAGGTTGGCCACTAGAGGGCAGTTGTCTCGTCTGACGGTCTCAATTCCTTTGCAGTCCATCTTATCATGATGTTCAGCATTAGAAGAGAAATACAACCCGGCGTACCGCTTCTTATTGATCAGCAGATATGGGTAATACACCTGAAAAAGTGTGAAAGAGATTATTAAGCTTCTTAGGAATAATACTTGATGGATTCTGTTGTGAAATCTTGGGAGTTATTTCTGTACCTTCTCAAACTCTAATTTGATTGGTGGAACGAAGTGGGAGGAAACCCAATCGGCAGCCTCCTTTCCCAGATTCATTGTTTCCTGCACTGTGGCCACACCTAGTTTCACCATCACAGAGTCAGTGTCTCCATAAACGACCTGAAACACATTTGACTTGCATCACTGCATGTTTTCAGTGCAAGGTAAAAACACGTTCATGTGATTAAATACCTTTGCATCTGCCTGGTAACCATTAGAGATCGTGTATCTTGATTCCACAAGCTGCTTGGTCTGTTCAATCATCTGCCTACCAAAGCCAGTGACGCTCTGCAGATAAAAACGGAAAAACACCGCCTCTTAAAGCATCTCTGTTTGAAACCATCTGACGGTATTTGTCCATGTGTGAGTGCTGAAACGGACCTGAGAGATCTCCAGACAGGGCAGTTTGCCCACCTGAGCCCCGGTGAACCCGTACACGGAGTTTGCACTGATCTTCAAAGCCAACTGCCTTCCATCCAGCACCTGCTTTTTAAAGGGGTCTGTCTCTTTCTTCAGCTCTGCCTTCGCCCTACAGGCACATCAAAGAGTTAAGAGTCAAAATTTAAATACTATATATATATTCATATTCAAATCCTGGTAAAAGAATGATGTGACTTGATAAGTCAATGATGTGATGTTAAAGGGTTAGTTCACCCAAAAATGAGAATTCGGTCATTAATTACTCACCCTCATGTCGTACCAAACCCGTAATACCTTTGTTTATCTTTGGAACACAAATTCAGATATTTTTGATGAAATCTGAAAGCTTTCCAACTCTGCGTAGACAGCAATGCAACTGACATGTTCAAGGCCCAGAAAGGTAGTAAGGACATTAATAAAATAGTCCATGTGACATCAGTGCTTCAACCGTAATGTTAATGTTACACGCATGCGCCTTGTGAATGGCAGCAGAGACTGACACGGAACAGAAGAAATCGTTGAATAAAGTCGTTATTATGCAAAAAGTATTCTCGTAGCTTCATAACATTGAGGTTGAATCACTGATGTCACATGCACTATTTTAATGATGTCCTGACTACCTTTCTGGGCCTTGAATGTGTCAGTTGCATTGCTGTCTATGGAGGGTCAGAAAGCTCTTGGATTTCATCAAAAATATCTTAATTTGTGTTCTGAAGATGAACAAAGGTCTAAACATATTTGGAACGACATGAGGGTGAGTAATTAATGACAGAATTTTCATTTTTGGGTGAACTGTCCCTTTAAAATAAGTATATAAATACAGAAGACACAAATTTGAGGCAAAATAACACATTTTTAATTACACTGAACTATTCATCATCAGCAGTGAATAGTTTAACAATCTCCATTTCTTTTAATTGTTGAACTCACCTTTTCCTGGCACTCAGCAGGTTTTCCAGGATCTCAGGGAGAAGGCCCTTCCTCACAGAGCTCTTCACAAACAGATCACCTGTCGGGGTCTTGATGAAATCTTCTGGAGCCAGACTAAAAATGTGCACATGCACACACACAATATATAGAGAAAATAAAAGGGAAATAAATAATTAAATAGAAAAATAAAGGCAGTTTGAAGTATCACTTTAACACTTTACATAACAAACACACACACACACGCTTCTCTCACCTGAGTTTGTCCACCTGGCTTTTCTGCAGGAGTGTAGTGTAACATAAATTATGAGCCATCATGATGGATTTTTTTTCTCACACAAAACACACACACACACACACACACACACACACACACACACACACAAAAAGATCAAAATAAATAAATCTTAGTAAAAAACAAGTTACCTTTAAGGTTGCAGCTCTGTTGAGGAGGTACGGAAGGTCAAAGTTCTGGATATTGTAGCCAGTGATGATGTCAGGATCCACTGTCCTTACAAACTCAGCCCAACTCTGAGATAATCACACATATACATTATTATTATTAGATTATGCACAAGTAAGCATTTCGGCGTAAGTATAATCGTGAGAATCTGTGAGTATGTACCTGCAGTAGCAGTTTCTCTTGAGTAAAGCAGAGAATCTGGGAGCCCACTATACTGGCACAGCTCTGTAAGGTGAAGACCATCCGGATAAACGGCTCCTTCTCTCCCTGACGCTGCACCATAGAGGCGATCTGAATCACAGGATCAATCTCCGGCTCTGGAAACACGCCTGTAACACACACAAACAGTTCAGTTATTTACACAGCAGGATATAATACAAAAGCACAAGCACACAAGTGGCACATTGTGGCTACTACTTACTACTTAGAATAAAAAAATAAATAAATAAGCTGTTCAAATTCAAAAAAGTGACAAAAACCCAATTTGGTAGAAATGTAGTTGGGATGAAACTATAAATCAGTGGTATAAAATTTTCAATGGTATAAAATGTGTGTTATTAGGTTCGGAAAAAAGGTTTCGTGTAGATTATTTGATTCGGAAACAAAAAGTACTTGTAACATTTCTTAAATAATTTAACAGTAAAAACGCATTGAAATGTTTTTCTAATTAAACACTAAAAATATATTTGATATTTAAAAAACAGGATCCATCTCTGGCTCCGGAAACACACCTGTAACACACACAAACATTTCAGTTATTTACACAGCAGGTTATAATACAAAAGAACAAGCACACAAGTGGCACATGGTGGCTACTACTTACTACTAAGAAAGTTAATTTGGTAATGTGTTACATTCTAATTTATTGAGATGCACCTGTGTGTGTATATATATATATATATATATACACACACACACACACATTTATTTAACTAAAAGGCTGAAGGACAAATTCAAAAAGTGATAAAACCCAATTTGGTAGAAATATAGTTGGGTGTAAAAAGTATAACATTAGTTTTCTAACTATACAACTAATATCTCTACTAAAGTATATGTATTAGTTGTATAACATTGTCAATAGCATAAAATTAGTTTTTAGATTATTTGATTCAGGAAAAAAAGTAATTGTAACATTTTAAAATTATTTAACAATAAAAATGTATTAAAAAGTTTTCGGAATTAAATATTAAAAATATATTTGATTGTTAAAAAATACATTATCTAAAACAATGAAAATGTGAACTTGTGGATTGCTAAAGAGTGATGATACTGATACCAAAATTTCCACCAGAAATACTGAGGTCCAACACAATCAGTGTGTCAGATTCACAACTTCGTACACAACTTTCTACCACATGGTTTTACGGGCTACCACTGAAACCAACACATCAAACACAGAATAAGCTAAACTAAAAGAGCCTAAACAAGGAGAGAAAAACAAGAATCCACAGACACACCTTTTCTTCCAGCACACTCAATATCAAAGCTCAGGACTCTGAGAGGAGCGATCCTCTGCCACTCTTCTTCAGCTGGATGACTGACCAAGTGATTCCATGCCACATCCACCTCATACTGACACAGCGACACCTGAGAGAGAAACACATTAAAGACACACCACATGAGTGTGGCAGTTCAATACCCATTTCCATCGCTCTAATGCTTTAATTGACTGCTTTTATGTTTATACCTTTCCTGGATATTTTGAGGCTGTCTGTCCTTCGCTCCTCTCCTCCCTCAGCCTGTACTTTCCTTTTGGAAGCTCAATCCAGCAGCAACCGACCACATCACTGTCCACCATGAACCTGCCATCACACACACAAACAGCAAACCTCGCATGCTTTATCAGGTCAAGCAAACAATGTCCACCACACACCACCGGTTTCAGAAACTTTCAAACACACACCTGATCTCAAAGTCAATGTTGGCTTCATAGGCCTGGTAGCTCTGGGTGGCGAAGTTGGCAAATTTAAAACCCTGCTCAAGGAGACGCTTCGCCGGGGCAATCAGACGCGGCATTGCCATGGTGATGCGCAGAAAATCAAGAGGTTTGTTTCCATGGTAGTGATACATACCTTAGCACAAATAGGGAAAAGTCAGTCAGCTATAACACATCACAAAAACAGTTTCACTTTAAATATTGTTAAAAAGCTGTTAGTTTAAAATAAATTAATTACTATTAACTAAAAAAAATTATACTTTTATTTAACAGGATGCATTAAATTGATCAAAAGTGACAGTAAAGACATTTCTAATGTAAAAAATATTTCTATTTCATATAAATGCTGTTCTTTTGAACTTTCTATTATCAAACAATAATGAAAAAACAAATGGTTTCTACAAAAATATTAAGCAGCACAACTGTTTCCAACATTGATAACAGAAAGAAATGTTTCTTGAGCACCAAATCAGCATATTACAATGATTACTGAAGCATGTGACACTGAAGACTGGAGTAAGTATTAAAATAGAAAACAGTTATTTTAAATTATAATAATATCTCACAATATTATAACTTCTACTGTAACAAATAATAAATAAATAAAATAAAATAATTACCGACCCCAAACTTTTGAATGGTAGTGTATACACACAGAAGTTTACACCAAGACGACTTACTTTCCTTCTTGGTGATGTCCACTGCGAGCACAGTGACCGCTATATTGTCTTTATTGGACCGCATATCCTTTAATACAGCAGAGTTCAGCTCTCTCTGAAACTCAGCCAAGTGTGCATTTATAAAACCTGAGAAAGACACAGACATACCATTGAAATCATGAAAGATGTGTTTAATGCATCTCAATGACACTGAGCAGATTCCTGTAATTGGCAGCTCACCGTTGGGGGCGGGAACATAGAAATACGGGGCGAATCCATGAACATGGCAGCACACGCTATTTCCACTGTCCGTCACACCAAACATGCGCACTATGGGCACTTTGCCCTGTACCTGCCCGGGCATTCCCGCCACCGCAGATCCTAAACACCAGATAACAACACACTGAGGGAAAGACCTAGATTATTGAGTTTTATGTGTGCATTTGACAGCGCTTGTGCATCTCACCCAAGTAGTAATCCAGGTCTATCTGCTGGAAAATTAGTGTGTCTGAGATTGGTTGTAGAGGAGGAGCGTGAGGTCGTTTCCAACGTGGATTGAGATCAGCGGAGAATAAGTCACCTGAGCAAAAGAGGGCAGATCATGTATGTATGTTTTTAAGTATGTATAGGTTAGAATGTAGTTTGATTTTTTTCTTTTGTTCTATAAGATAATTATGGGATTTGCTTAATTTTTCTTTTTTGTTTTGTACTGTAACCGTATTCATGGATTAATGTTGTTTTGAATATTTTGCAGACAAACATTTTTTGTGTGTGTGTGTAATAATAAATGCAATTTAATTAATTACAAAGAAACAGACAAACACATACTTACCCTCTGGAATGACATCATGACCTGCTTGCCCCTCCCCTGACTCCGCCTCCATTTCCATTTCATCAAATAGAGCGAGTTCCTCTTCAAACTGGGAGGGACTATCCTCCCATTCTGTGTTCATTTTCCCCTTCTTGGCCTGTGAAGCCCCGCCCATTGCAGGGCCTCCATTGCGCTTTTTAAACTCCATTCTAAAGCAGCCCTGCAAAAGCAATTATCAGCTTTTTATGAGCAAATCAAACACTTACAAACGCCCACTTCTATCTTGCCAACTGAAGATGTGTTGAACACAGTATGGGTAACAACGTATTTATAAAGGAATATAATAAAGTGAAGATATAGTGCATGTCACACGACTAAACGACTCAAAAATAAAGAATAACATCAAAACAACCTTAAAGAATAACATTAAAAAGGAGCGCGAGACAGCACTTGCATAAAAGGGGCGGGGTTGAGAAAACAGGCGTACAAATTAGTAAAGGGGTCTTTCAAAATTAGCTGCTTAATTGTTTCTTTATAGGTTTGTGGAGTTTGACAGACACGTTACGTATAAAACAGTTGTGATTTGCAAGCTTTCACTAGTCCTACTTGGAACTATTTAGAAGCTATTGTTTTTGATGATCTGGGTATCTTTAGTTTGGGTCAACATCATTATTGTATTGTGCATAATCAGCAATGTTTCGTTTAACAAGCAACATACACAAAGTACAGGTTATTTAACTTTTGCACACAAGTAACGTTATTCTTTCACTTATAATTCATCTTGACGGATAATTCAGCAACCAAAATAAACATTTATTGAGCAACAGAACGATCGCATAAACAAGATTTAGGCTCATAATGTTTACGTTCACATGCGGATTATTAAATGCTACACTAGGCGAACTGGACAAACAAGAAACTTAGCAAAACATGTTAGCAACTTGCAAAACAACAAAGAGAGGCAGCAAACTCATGCTACATTACAAAATGAGCTGCATCAGGCAATGTTATATATTAAGGTGAACTCTAGCCACTGAACAAATGCTTAATCTTTCACCTCTTATTCCAGCTCGATCGCTATTACTCCACATATGTACTTCACAAATCTCCCGCCACTTCACAGTACTGAGTGTCAGCTTCCACCGGACCTGAGCAACATCCGTTTTCCCGGTAAATTTGCGTAGGGTCCACGAAGGACTGCAATTGGTTGTTTGCACATGACGTCATTGCTGTGGCGCGAAATGCAGCCATGACATTGCTGTGGCGCGAAATGCAGCTGGAGGGCAGGAAGTGATTTGTCTCTATAGGAATCACTAGCAGAAACTCAAAATGCCTGTGTTTTGCATTGTTTATGGATGCTCAAATCGATCAAACCGAGAAAACACAAGGAGCTTTTATCGTGTACGAAAATGTGTTGTTCATAAGGCAAGAGATTGACTGAAAAACGCAGGAAAAAGTGGCTTGTCAACCTGTGTCTGCAGTCGGGAGGAGTCGAGTCGGATAATGCACCCTGTACATGCAGCAAAGTTTCAGGAGTGAATGAAAAAGGATGAGATGGAGGAAAGTCCGTACTGTACTGGTTTAGACACTATTACAAGAGAAAGGTATAAACAGAAAAACACAACGCATGGTGGACGTGATCCCTATGTTATAAAGAGGAGCGATTTTTTTTAACTAAATTCAAATATTTGCATGCAGTGGATATACGCTAAGCAACTGACAGGACACCGGCCCTCCAGGACCGAGTTTGGGCACCCCTGCTATAGAGACAAATCACTTCCTGCCCTCCAGCTGCATTTTGCGCGTCATCAGAATCACGTGATTGCAAACAAGCTATTGGTCGAAATGTAGGAAGTGAATCGCTTGTAAAAGGACGACTATTACTGCCATGTTGAGAAGGTCGTGTTTGAGAAGAGCAATAAAAAACAGTGTTTTAATAAATAAATAGATCGAATGTGAGTCAGAATTATAAGCCACAAAATAGTCTTTAAAAATTTAAATGCAGCCAAATAGCTCTTTGTACTTTTCCCCATTTTTATCTAGATATTTATTGGAATACTTGATGATGCTGTTACACCTGAATATGGAATGGTTGAATATTACAATCCATTTTTATAAGGAATAATAAATAAATAATATGTCATGATAATTAATACAAATATTTACTTCTTTATTTCCTTTATTTTTATTTTACCATGCAAGTCATTAAAAAACAAACAAACAATGTACTTTATTTAGCATGATTGTTTTACACACAATATTGCCAAAGCATAAGTATATACATTAATAGTTGTCATAGAGAGGAAAAAATTATAATCTATCAGTCATGTTAATAAAAATAACAACATAAAACAATGATAATTACCAATATATATATTTTTAAATTAACAGTTACTTTTGTCAACAACTCCTCTTCCCTAGATTCAAGAATTTCTGTGTGTGTGCGTATGCATTTATGTGTTGTTGCATTATCTGAAACATAATGCTGTAAAAATACCCACTCTGCCCTTTCAATTTAAAATTTAAAGTAGCCTACTTTACAGTGTTTACAGACACAATATTGCCAAAGCATTATACACAAAACAATTACAAGAAATAGAAATATACAATATTAAAATAAAAAAATAACAATAAATAATGAATAAAATAGGAAAAGCATAGAATAGTAGAAAAATAGTAAAATATATGTGACCCTGGAGCACAAAACCAGTCATAAGTCGCTGGGGTATATTTGTAGCAATAGCCAACAATACATTGTGTGGGTCAAAATGACCGATTTTTCTTTTATGCCAAAAATCATTAGGATATTAAGTAAAGATCATGTTCCATGAAGATATTTTGTAAATTTCCTACCGTAATTATATCAAAACTTAATTTTTGATTAGTAATGTGCATTGTTACGAACTTAATTTGGACAACTTTAAAGGCGATTTTCTCAACATTTTGATTTTATTTGCACCCTCAGATTCCAGATTTTCAAATAGTTGTATCGCGGCCAAATATTGTCCTATCCTAACAAACCATACATCAATGGAAAGATGATGTAATAATGCATAAATCTCAATAAAAAAAAAAAAAGACCCTTGTGACTGTTTTTGTGGTCCAGGGTCACACAGGTCTATAAACATGTATATAAAATAAACATTTATCGAGACATTAGAACTTAAAAATCTGTTGTATGTACTGTACATGCATAGTCTTTGGTTATATTGATCAAGGAGGTAGTTGGTTTCTGAGGGTGTGCAGCTATTGGAAAACGCGCACAAAACACAAAAGCCAGCGGCTTACTTGCCCTGCGAGTTGCAAGAGGAAAATATCAGGGATGCAATTTTTTCCCCAACATTCTGTTTAGCCAATCAAATTCTTCATACAGGTAAACGCCTATCTCTTGGGGACGTGAGCGGTGAGGAGGAAGCTCCGAGAGATCATGGAGGAGGAGTCGGCGTCAGATAAGACACGCCCATATTTTATGACGTACCCTGTCGCGTGCCAGCTGTCACCCTGACGGAAAGCCAAATAGTCCTATAATACAAGGCTAGGAGGAGGAGGCCCCGCCCACTGTCAAATCATCCTCCTGGTGATTGATTCCAGCAGATGTGAGGCTTGCGCCGCTGAGCGAAGAAAAGACGCTACCGCAGGGTGAGTGCATAACTTACTGCTTTTGTGTGTTGTCAGTCTGAAATTACGTGTTCGTGTGTTTTAAAACCCGTAGAGGAACATTACCGTCCATCTGCAAAGCCCGTGATTCCTGTCACGCGTGGTGCCTTCGGTCAAACCCACTTTTACAGCCTGCGCTCGACTGGCCAGTCCGTCCTTCCTCAAGCGTGCCGAGGAAAAGCTTGCGACTTTTTTGATCGTGTGCACCCGTCTATTTTATGCAGTTTTATATTTATGTCCAGGAAACGCTTTACTTGTTCTGTTGTTATGGTGACTGTTTGACTGTTCCTGTGTGGTGTCAGCGCGCACGTACGCTCTTCTGCGTCTGAGAGAGTGAGAGAGAGAGTGAGACTATTATATACTGCGTCTCAGTTATGAATGACAACTCACTAACACTGAGGGATACTACACAGTGGCTTCATAATTCATGTGGCCGCTGCGTGAAGGTGTGTTTATGTTGTATGGAGGACCTTAAAGTACCGTTATGTCATTCATGAAGCCTCTCTGGGTTTATAGGGACTACAAGCCTCATCTCTCAATCACTATCTGTCTTTCTCGTAAAACAGGCCTCATGTTGCTCAAGGTATGTTGTAAGTGGAGGGTGTGTAAGTGATGGTCTGAATGATTACATGGTGTTGTGATGTATAAAAGGTCATGCCTAGACTTGAGGTGAAGGTACAATGTCACAATGCATTTGTAGACATCTCAACTCATGATATGATTTGAACATGCACTTGCTCATCTACTAAAGAAGCTTTTTCTAATGTGTTTGTGTGTAAATCCGAGAAAGGAAGAGCAAATGAGCAATGTTGGAAGATGAGTCACTTTGATGAATTGCTGTTGATATAATTTTGTGTCAGGAGAGAATGAGGAAGTGTGTGTGTGTGGTGCTTGCTTGAAGGTCATATACTGATGTAGATGGCTTTTGGCAGTGGTACATCATATAAGGTTCACACTTGTATGATGGATGTAAGCTAGGCCTACATATTAGTTCAAATGTCAGGAGTTCAATACAAATGAGACTATTAATCTAAAAACATGGATAGATTGATTGATATTATTGTTATATTTTATTACCCAGCATGCCACTGGCGCGCAGTTTGTCGGTCACCTCCCTGTCCGGCCTGGAGGAATGGGACGAAGAGTTCGATCGGGAGGATGCAGTCCTGTTCGAGATCGCATGGGAGGTCGCTAATAAAGGTGTGTAATAAACAGTGTTGGGCAGTAACTAGTTACTAGTAACTTAGTTACTGTAATAAAATTACTCTTTGCAGTAACTAGTAGTGTAACTAATTACTAATACGATTTCAGTAATAATATTACAGTTACCATCCTTAAAACAGCTTAGTTACTTAGTTACTTTTGATGCCTCGACCCCGCTGATTTAAAATCCAACAATCAAATAATTCCTAGGTTTATTTTCATAATTTTCACGACTCGCACATGCATGTGACGTCCCCAGTGCAGCAGGCAAGCTTAGAATATGGAAAAGCTTACATTCAGCAGATAGAAATATTGCATTATATTGATTTATCTGGAAAAAAAGATGATCTGAACACTGTTGAGTAAGTTGTGGCTGTACTTTACTCTGGTATTACATCCCACCCACATCCCTCTGATCAGCATGTGGTACATTATATTACTATAATTAAAAATCTTTTGGGTAAATTAAACAGTTTCTTACAAACTTATGTGATTTTGATAAAATACATAATGAAATATAATCGTATATGATAATTAATGAGATTAATATAACACTTCTTCTACTTGAATGTCACTATCAATCACTATTGAGTGTTTGTAATAACTTCTGACTGCGATCCAATGTGGATTTTGGTCAAATGATGAGGCAGAAATATGTTGTTAGTAACATTCTAGAAGAATTTCATGTGGAAGATACACCGTTACAACTTCTGTGGGGCGTGAAGAAATAGTAATGTAACTAGTAGTGTAACTAATTACTGTTGCCAGAAAGTAATAAGTAAAGTAACAATATTACTTTTGAAAGGAGTAACTAGTAATGAGTAATATATTACATTCTTTTAGTAACTAGCCCAACACTGGTAATAAAGGCATGTTTCTTTTCTTGGATATGATGTTTCATTGATAATGTGTCATCATAGACATTTACACTCATACCTTCAAAGATCTACACTAACATTCAAGTTTGGATTCGGTAAGATTTTTAAAATGTTTTTCAAAGACCTGCTCCAGGGTTCAAGTCCCTGTTTGGGTGCCACTTATGTAACGGTGGTGGCCCCCCAAAGTTAAATTGTAGTATTTAAGGTAAGTAATTAAATTGACCTGCCTCTTCGAGAAATCTCTTCGAGAATGCTCATCGAGGCTGCATTTATTTCATTAAATATAGTAATATTGGGAAATGAATGTCATAACAGTTTAAAATAACTGAGTTCTATTTTAATATATTTTAAAATGTAATTTATTCCTGTGATGCACAGCTGATTTGCTGGTTTGCTGCTCAGGAAACATTCATTATAATTGTCAATATTAAAAACTGTTGTGCTGCTTAATATTTTTGTGAAAACTTTTTTTCCCCAAAAAAAAAAAAAATCAAGGATTCTTTGATGAATATAAAGTTCAGAGTTTATTTGAAATAGAAGTCTTTTCTAACGTTATAAATGTCTTTACTGTCACTTTTAATCAATTTAATGTTCTCTTGATGAATAAAAGTATAATTTCCTATTAATTAAAAAAAATTGAGCAGTAGTGTAAATTTAGTTTTAAGATATTTATAGCATTGCTACATTGACATGTCATGAGTGCACTAACAAGAAAAGTGCTAAAAAGTATCATATTGTATTTGAACTATAGTATGATACTATAAAAAGTATCATATCATAGTTTGTTTGAGCATAATATCATGTTTGTTTTGGACATGGACCTGATACCTGAAACCACCCTGATGTCATTTACTCTTTGTGCACAGAAAACAAATAGGACTATAGGAAGAATACTGTAGGAATGTATTGAAAGTATATTTCCAGTTTATTCTCCTGACCTAATCAAATTTTTAAAACTTAAATTTTTTTTACTCTGTTAGAATTGAGCACCAAGTGGGAGATAAATCATTTAAGGGTTGTAATATTTGACTGTTTGCAGTTTATCTTCTGTTTCATGAAAGGTTTAAGCTTCAGTAACCAGAGCCAGACTAGTAAACAATTCATACTGCATTTTACAAAGCCTGTTGAATTTTCCACAGAAAGTGTCAATATACTCTTTAAATATTTGAGACAAGAGGTTTTTGATATAATGTAAGTATTAACCAACAATAAAATGTATAAAAAAAACGTGAAAAAAACACCAATGTATTTTTAATCCTAATTATTTTGAAGGACTTTATGAGAGTTATTAAGTTGAACACAGTCTACAATCATCTACAGTTTTGGAAAGGAGAAACTAGACACTGTCGTTGTTGTCACAACACAAAAACCTATACGCCACATGACTCAACTGCCAAGCGTTCACAGATACTGTATCCACATAGTCAGGGGCGCAAGAGTCATGTGACTCTGGTGTTGCTATTTGCTGCACTCTGTGAATATTATATATTATTGACAGCTAGATTACATAAAGGTCAAGGAGGTTGAGTTCAAAGGGCTGGGCGGCCTTCTCTTTCCTGGACCTAAACATCTGTTAAAGGTTATCTAACCACTCTCGTTTTGTGGCAGTTGGTGGCATTTACACGGTGATCCAGACCAAGGCGCGTCTGACCTGCGAGGAATGGGGTGAGAACTACTTTCTGGTGGGCCCATATATGGAGTCCAGTGTCAGGACGCAAGTGGAGCTGATCGAACCCTGCAATGCGGCACTCAGGAGAACCATTGATAAAATGAACAGCAGTGGGTGCAAGGTATACACATTCACACACTTCAATAAATATTGAAAAAGAAAGGCAGTTTCTAGCTGTAGGTTTGTTCACCTCTAATTTTTCCAAACTAATATGTACACACACACACCACACAGCCCAATTTAATCTGCTCTTATCCACAGTGAAACCCTAAACCTTCATTCTGGAGAGTGTTTGTATGACATCTCTCTAGTGTGTGTGTGTGCGTTAAAGGTTAAAGGCTATATCGGTGTCCAACAGCCAGACTGAGGTCTATTTCAGTTCTTTGAGGAAATTTCCCCCTGAGAGACGCTGTGTAAATTGGTGCCTGAGTTATTGCAAAGTCACTTTGCCGTCAACATGAACAGAAACGAGTTTGTAAAAATCAAAGCCCACACATCCAGGTTTTTCTTAGAAAGTATTAACTAAAAATGTTTGCTAGCTTGTCCAAGTGGCTTCATCTGTTGTTGATACACCGTGATGTCTTCAGACTAACAAACCAGGAGTTGCATTCCCAATAGTTTGAATTGTGATTATTGAAAAATTGAGGTGAAACTGTATGAAGATTGCACAGACATGTGCAGTCTCAGTTTTCAGAATGCTATTTCTGTTGAATGGTATCAATTTAAATCTCTAGCGAAGTGACAAAGTTTAAATTTCCTTCCTCTCCTTTCTTCTCTAGGTATATTTTGGTCGCTGGCTGATTGAAGGCTCTCCATATGTGATTCTGCTAGACGTGGGCTTCACGGCCTGGTCTCTGGACCACTGGAAGAGTGAACTCTGGGAGAATTGCAGTATTGGTGTGCCCTGGTTCGATAGAGAGGCTAACGATGCTATTCTCTTTGGCTTCCTCACTGCATGGCTACTGGGAGAGGTGTGCAGTTTTGTTTTAGTATTATTTATACACTGTTGTAGTATTTATTAATATTTTGAAATCGCTTTTTTGTATTTTCAGTTTTCATTTTAATTTTAGTTTGTTTTATTTATTTTGTTATGTCCTTTTGTTGTTTTGTTCGTTTTTTTATATATTTCTAGTATCAGAGTTTTAGTTTAATTTTAGTACTTTAACATCAAAATTATTTATTTCAGTTAAGTTTACATTTTACATCTAAAATTTATATTAGGATTTATCTCAGCTTTATTTTAATTTACAACAACTTAAGAGTTTTAATTTTAGTTAACTATAGCAACATGGGAGGTGTGTGTCATTCTGTCTTTTTGTAATATCTATATTAATATTAATTTTGTGAGTGTAAATGTGAATGTTATTTTCCCAACAAAACTCAATGGGAAAAAAAAGTTATAGTTAGTTAATAGAAATTAAATAGCCATGCGCTTATGCTATTTCCTATATTTTGGTTAAATGTTTGATTACATTTTTTGTAAAAGATACATCACCTTGGAACCCCACAATATTGTTAATTCTCATTAATTAGAATTTGAATATGTTTCAGTATGCAGCTCAGTGTGATGAACCTCCTCACATCGCAGCACATTTTCACGAGTGGCTGGCAGGTTTGGGGCTCGTCTTATGCAGGCAGCGTCAATTACCTGTAGCAACCATCTTCACCACACATGCCACACTGCTTGGCCGATACCTGTGTGCCGGGAACGTTGACTTCTACAACAACCTTGCTGAGGTTTGTGTGAGAGAATGTGTTTTTGTGGATATATGATATGTCCTCATTACTGTTTATACTGTTTAACCCACACCTCCTCGCCAGATAGAATCAAATTTCTTTAGAAAACCTTCCCTGTTTTTTAAGCACATTTTGGTTTGACACCAAGATGATGCTCTAATTGGATAAACAGATAGAGTTCATGGAGTTAAAGGTGGCGTAAGTGATTTCTGGTAGCCAATGTTGATATTTCAAATCACCAAAACAAACACGCCCCTACCCCAAAAGGGTCTCGCCCCTATTTTGATAGCTCCGCCCCACACATACGTACGCAACCCAGGCAACGATTAGTTCTGTGAAACGAAGCAAAACCAATGTTACGCGTGTGTACACCGGATGCGAGTGGCGCGGTGCGGTCGCTTTGTCGCGTCCAGTGTACTAGACAGACTTTAGCTGTTGCGGCGCAGACACGGTGTTACTCACCTATCGATAAGAAACAAAGCAACGTCAGCGTCCGATCGCAGGCCTTCCGCTCCTTGAGTTCTCTCCAGCGCTGGAAAGCTGATTCGATATTTACACGGGTCCTACTTCTTGCTTTCTCGTATGCCTTCTTCTGCTCGGAAGATGTTTTCCTCTTTTGTTTTTTATCCGCCATCTCTGTCTTTCTGTTGCTCGGCTCGGCTAATGTCCATCCTGTGCACTGAACCCTCTCTCCTCCACATCATGAGTAGACACGCCCCTTACTGCTGATTGGCTACAAGTTTGTTTTGGTACTCTGCCCGACTCGGTTTTCTAAAGAGTTTTTGAAAAAATCCATACTCCACCTTTAATTTAAAGAAAGCTTCCTGAAGTGTCTGTGGTTATTTCTCCATGCGTAGTTTAATGTGGATAAAGAGGCAGGTGACCGGCAGATCTATCACCGGTACTGTCTGGAGCGCGCAGCAGTCCGCTGTGCACACGTCTTCACCACCGTCTCTCAGATCACTGCCATTGAGGCTGAGCACTTACTAAAACGGAAACCAGGTGACTTAAGTTCCTGCTTGTACTGCTTTCTCTACATCCTAATGGCTACAAAATGCAGTCATGAATCAGTCAGATGACAGAATTTAAAATGTCATCATGTGCAGATTGATCTGGTATTAGAAAGGGATTCTGGCTTCATTTCATTACTGTGGATGCTGCCTGATTTAGTTCAGAACTGGACTTTTGCCAGGAAGCTGCTGCTTTTTGACCCTATTTGGTCTATTTGCTAAAGATACCCACGTTCATCTTTCTCTGTCAGATATTGTGACTCCAAACGGCCTGAATGTGAAGAAGTTCTCAGCCATGCACGAGTTCCAGAACCTCCACGCTCAGAGTAAAGCGCGCATCCAGGAGTTTGTCAGAGGCCATTTCTACGGGTCAGAGCTCATAAGACAATCGTCATGCAATCGTATTTATGTGTACATCTGCAAAACACTCTCTCATACACTGCTGTTCAAAAGTTTGGGATTTTGAATAGTCTCTTCTGCTCATCAAGGCTGTATTTGTTTAATCAGATATACAGAAAAAAACAGCAATATTGTCAAATATTATAACAATTTTAAATAGCAGTTCTCTATTTTAAAATTGAATTTATTCCTGTGATAAAAGCTGAATTTTCATCAGCCATCACTTTCCGGTTACCAGTGTCACATGATCCTTCAGGAATCATTCTAATATGTTGATTTGATACTCCGTTAATATCAGCATTGGAAACAGTTGTGCTGCTTAATATTTTTTGTTGGAACCTGTGAGCAGGATTTTTTGATAAATAAAAAGTAAACATAATTTTTTTGAAATATATATATATATATATATATATATATATATATATTTTGTCTAAAAATATAAGTTTTTACTATCACATCCTTGCTGAATAAAAATATTAGTTTCTTTAAAAAAAGAAAGAAAAAAAAAAAGTACTGACCCCAGACTTTTGAATGGTAGTGTATATTGTAACAAAGGATTTCTATTTTGAATAAATGCTGTTCTTTTGAACTCTTTATTCATCAAAGAATCCTGAAAAGAAGTATCACAGGTTTCCAACATTGATTATAATCAGCATATAGAATGATTTCTGAAGGATCATGTGACACTGACGACTGGAGTAATGATGCTGAAAATTCAGCTTTACCATCACAGGAATAAATGATATTTCAAAGTATATTAATATAGAAAACTGTTATTTTAAATTGTAATAATATTCCACAGTATAACTGTTTTTTTTTCTCTGTTGTTTTTTAATCAAATGAATGCAGCCTTGATGAGCAAAAGAGACTTAAAATCTTACTGATCCCAAACTTTTGAACAGCAGTGTACATGTTTTCTCTTCTTGTTTTGTGTGCAGGCATTTAGATTTTAACCTTGACAAGACAGTGTTTCTCTTCATTGCTGGACGCTATGAATTCTCAAATAAAGGAGCTGATATCTTTCTTGAAGCATTGGCCAGACTTAATTACCTGCTGAGGGTCAGTATTTGCGTTTTAGGATGTATGTGCATTCGATAAGTCACAATACGAACACAAAATGTTATAAAGATGAAGAATCTTTTTTTAGAAAAGGTTTAAATTTGATGTTGATTTGAAACAAAATTCTTGTACGTCCAGGTGAATCACAGTGATGTGACCATAATAGCATTCTTCATCATGCCTGCTCGTACCAACAACTTCAACGTGGAGACCCTGAAAGGCCAAGCCGTACGGAAACAGCTCTGGTAACCATGACAACTGCACTGTGAGGACTGCTAACCAGAATGACACTGTTGTTTATATTAAGCGAGTAGTCTGAGCTAAACAATCAAGTTGTGTTGAAAGCACATTTATTTTAGAATTATTTATGTACTCTTATAGTATTTATTAATATTTTGAATTAGCTCTTATTATTTATTTTATTATTAGTTTTAGTAATTTTATGATGTGCTTTTGACATTTATATTAGTTTGTTTTTAAAATATTATTTATTTCAAGTTTTTTTTTTTTTATTCAGTTTTGTTTTAATTTTAGTAATTTTAGTACTTCAGCTTTAACTTATTTTTTTTGTCAACTTATTTTCAGTTAGTTGCCAGGTTTTTAACTTTAAGCGTCTCATCTAATAAATATTTTCAGCTTTAAAAAATTTTTTTTTTTAAATCGTTTTAGGTTTACTTAACAATAACAACACTGGCCTAGAGCATCCTAACACAACTACCTGTTTTCTTTTGCCATTCTGCAGTGAATGATGGATGTGTGATGATGTAGGAAGGAATTTATTTATTTGTTTGTTTGTTCATTTTTATTTATTTATATGTTTAATAAACAGTAGTCATAATGTCACCTGATTGAAAAGAGTAGTTAAAATGATTAAAACTAAATGTTTTATTTACTCACTCATATTCAAAAGCCCATAGACAATTTTTTCCCAAATTTTTGCTTGGACTCCGGGACTGTTGAAGCAGTGAATGAATGTTGTTGTGACATTGCATCTTTGTTGTATTGTCAGGGACACTGCTCAGACTGTGAAGGAGCGCTTTGGAAAGAAACTCTACGAATCACTTTTAGTGTGAGTTGGTGTTTGTATTTCAACTGTATTATGTCATCTCTTCTGAGGCGTGACATTGCTCTCTTTCTCGTTGTTAGAGGGCAGCTGCCTGATGTGTCTAAGATGTTAGATAAAGAGGACTTCACCATGATGAAACGTGCCATCTTCGCCACCCAGCGCCAGTGCCTGCCCCCTGTCTGCTCTCACAACATGCTGGAGGACAGCAGTGACCCCATCCTCAACTGCATCCGCCGTATCGGCCTATTTAATACCGCTCAGGACAGAGTCAAGGTATACACACACACAAACACTATACTATAATGGATGTATTCAAAGGTAATTTGTTATGTAAAAAAATAATTAATAAACCTTTAATGCCTCATATTCTTCTGCTAGGTGATCTTCCATCCAGAGTTTCTCTCCTCCACTTCTCCTCTCCTGCCGATGGACTATGAGGAATTTGTGAGAGGCTGCCATCTTGGAGTATTTCCATCCTACTATGAGCCCTGGGGATACACACCAGGTAAAACTACACATACTATGTATATGTGTGTGTGTGTATATATATGTATAAGTATATATGTGTGTGTGTGTATATATGCATATATACATACATGCTCCATGGTGTATATATACCATTTAAAAGTTTGGTCAGTAACATGGTAACATTGTTTTAGTATATAAACAAGATATTATATCTCGTTATAGTTACAAGAAATATTTTTTTTCAGTTTTCATACATTATATTTATCAAAGTGAGCGTAAATACGTCACTTTTTTTATAGTTTTGACATTGAGAATAAGAAATGTTTCTTGAGCACCAAATCAGCATGTTAGAATAATTTCTGAATGATCATTTGATATTTTAAAGACATATTATTTCACAGTATTACTGGTTTAACTGTATTTTTAATACAAATAAATGCAGCCTTGGTGAGCATAAAGAGACTTCTTTCAAAAACCTGAAACAGACTTACTGACCCCAAACTTTTGAATGGTAGTTTGTGAACTCTGTATTAATATCATCCACTCAACACAATGCACACATCTTTTTTTTTAGCTGAGTGTACAGTGATGGGTATCCCATCGATCTCCACTAACCTGTCTGGGTTTGGCTGTTTCATGGAGGAGCACATTGCTGACCCATCAGCTTATGGTGAGAGTTGTACATATACAATGGAACTAATGAACAGCAGCTACAAGATTTTCTCATTTTTGTTTGAATCAGTTTTATTTAGTTTCATTATGTAATGTATATTTTTCTTAACTCCTCCTTTTCAGGTATCTATATTCTGGATCGGCGGTACCGTGGGGTGGATGAGTCCTGCAATCAGCTGACGTCTTTCCTGTTTCAGTTCTGTCAGCAGAGCCGCAGGCAGAGGATCATTCAGAGGAACCGAACAGAGCGCCTCAGTGACCTGCTAGATTGGAGATATTTGGGCAGGGTCAGATACTACACACACACAAAACACACAGTGAATTGCTTTTCTGACCACCAAGGACCCATGTTGTGTCCACTTTCTGTATCAAAACAACAAAACTAACAGGTTATTGAGGTTATTGTTCATGAACTAATATAGCATATTTCTGTTTCTTAGTATTACGTATCTGCCCGCCATATGGCTTTAGCGAAAGCTTTCCCGGACACATTCATCTATGAGCCTCAAGAACCCACTTCGGTAAGTTAAAATGATGAAGGGTGAAATTGAAATTGTTTGTCCGTTTTATTTGAATAAAAGTGTGAAGTTGAATTATCTAGACCAGTGATTCTCAACCAGAGATTCAGCATGACTTAAAATAATTTAAAATAAGATGACAACAACCATTACCATAAGCTAAAATAGCTACAAGTCAAGATTTTTTGTTTTAGTTCACCTCCTCAATGTATTTTTCCTTTGAAAACCCTGGATATGAGATTTTATAAATGTGATATCTAATCACATTTAAATTATTAAAGTCTTATTTCCATGCTAATTTTAATATGTTTAAGGAATTTATATTTACTTATGCCAAGCTGTAAAAAAAAAAAAACTGTCAAAAAAGGGGAACCTCTGACAGATCTGGACAGCTGTCTAAAAACTGGATGTAAATATTTGTTGACCTATATTCTTTCATTTACATAATTCAGGCCACAGGCTTCCGTTACCCGCGGCCCGCCTCTGTGCCCCCGTCTCCCGCCCACTCGCTTCACTCATCTCCTCATCACAGTGAGGCTGAGGATGAAGAGGAACCATATGATGAAGATCTGGAGGCGGAGAAAGACCGGGTCAACATCCGCCAACCTTTCAACATGCCGAACTGGAACAAGAATCAGACAGTTAGTCTTCCTGAGAAAAACTAAAACACACCCCTACATGCATACCTACACACTCTGTAGTTTATACTGTGAGGCACTTATATACACTGTGACACACACACACACACACACACACACACACATACACATAACACTCCACTAAAAGTGAAAGTAAAGCCTGCAAACAGTATGTCTGCATGTTGGTTTTCTGAAGAGAAATAAATAAGATATTTAATTATTTGGTGAGCCATAGTATGTGATTTTAAGACTTTCTGTTGAAAGATTTCTCTGGTGTCTTTCATACGAAGCTTAGTAAAAAACAACAACAACAACAACGGATTAAATAGTAGCTAGAGTTATTCATATGACGATTCATACCAAATTGTCATCTAGCTGTGTGCCGCTGACTTTCAAATGGCCACTGTTAAAAGACAATAAATGTGAAATGATAAAAATAAACGTTACAAACATTTTTAAAGAGACCTTTATTAGGAATGGTTTAAGAAAAAAACATTATTTATACACTCTTTAAAAGAGCTGTCCGACTTTGTTCTTCCATGGAACACAAAAGAAGAGGTTTTGAAGAATGTTCGTTATATATTTCTATATACAAAATTAACACAGAGGGTGATCAGGGCCAAAAAATTATAATACAAATATCATACAAATAGTCCTTAAAACTCACACTTTAGGTCTTCTGAAGTCATACAGTATCTTTATATGAAGGACAGACCCAAATTTAAGCTGTTTACTTTAAATCATGGTTTGACAGTCCTAGTAATTATTCACTTTCACTGTGCTAATTTCAAAGAGCTAAACTTTTCCTTGTGTGTTTCACGAAAGCAAGAAATGTATACATCTTTTAAAAGACTTTAGATTGCATAAATGTACTGTATTCTGAAAACATTCTTACAGTGCTTTACTCACTGCCAGATTTCCCTTCACAGTATTATGTACTGTCACGAACATAGTGACTATCCAGCAGTTTTCTAGGGTTATTTTTAAAAAACGGTTTCAGTTAAATGACAAGCAACTGATGTAGCTAAAGCTAACCAGCCAAACGAATACACTGGAACATCATTGGTACTGTAATACAAATATACACCAGCACTGTTAGAGTTTGTCATATCTATCACAGCTGTAGCTGTGTAACTGAAATTAAAGTCTACAACATTATTACCATTACACTTGTTTTATTAATTCATCATGTGCCACATCGTGTGTTTTCGTCGGTTAATTTGTACACTTTCTGCAGCAATCCACTGTTATCAACACAGAAATACCCTCCCTCCATGACCCTTGCAGACTGAAAAAAGACAAACAGAAATTCAGATGACACAGAGAGATATGTAACCGCATATTCATGTACCATTTTGGACTTTCTGTTAAATTTTAACAGAACAGAAAGCAAAGTGGACAGTTCCAAAAGATGTATTTTTATGCCTGCGTTCTCTGTGTAAATCCAGATTTGGCTAAAGATGTTCAGTGCATACTGGGGTTTTAGGCAATGCACTGCATCGGTTTACTCCATCTGTCTTTCTTATACTTACCCAGTAAGCTGCTCCAGAAGGAATTGTATGTGGCATTTCCTGTTACAGCTCCCAGTTTGGCGGGGTTTTGTCTCACTGTTTTCACTGTGAACCCATCTGGACCAGTTACCTCAACCTCTACAATATGGTAGTCTGATAATCTGGAGAGAAGGGGAAAGAGAGATTCCAGTAACACTCGCGTTACAAATCCTATAGCTCATACTAATGGTTAGTCGTACTAATGGTACATTTTCTTTACTTGAGCCACCTAGCAGCATGATAAAAGTCATTCTGAATCCTATAGATATTACAAGACATAGCAACGCCCAAGCACCACCTAAAAGCTGTGGCAAGTGCCTCTACCATTCATATTGGAAAGCTTCAAAATCTGGTTTTGATCTAGTTTCCACGATGAAACCGAAGTAGAGACATATCTTTTCTTCTGTATTGTGACATACATCTGAGTGAAACAGATTATCAAAAAATAGAAATGATAGGGCGGAGACTATCAGATGGTTGTTGATCAGATGAAGGCAGATCTGAATGCGAGTCTGCAGTCGATCGTAAGAAGGGAGCGGAGTTTAAATGATTGGAGAAGTCTGGCATTTCACCAGAAGGTCCATATTTTGATTAAGAATTAGAAGTTCGAATAAAAAAGAAAAATAGAAACATGCATGACTGAGTCATTTACAGTAAGATCAATATGTTTTAATTTCATGCCAACTTTAAAAGTGGCCTGGTCTATGGTATGGAGGCAGTTTTCTGTGTAACGGAAAGGTTTTGAGTGTTAATGTCAGATTTTTGAGGTCCAGTTTGTGACTCACGCAGTGTCTGAGACTATTTCGCCGGTAACCCCATTGAAGCCCAGCTTTGATGCGGCTATGGCCGCAGCTGCCATAGTGTTCACATTATTTGGGGCGATGGGGCAGAGCTCTGCTACTGAGCCGTGATACAAGACCCGCCTCCCCTCTCCCTCCCTCCAATCAGAGAGCAGACCACCAGTCAGCCGAAAGCAAGAGGGATGTTTAGACATTCGGATGGAGAGAGCCTATAAGAGAGACATTTGAAATTTATTTTCATATATTTTCATGTGGCAGGGACAATGAAACTTATGTTGAACTTTAGTTTTGGATAATATTTAGTATTTTTATTTAGGCAGACCACCTCTTGGAGATAAATGTTTTTTTTTATGGACAGTTAGATTTAATTTTGAACAGTGCTTGAATTCCTTGTATTAAAAAAAATAATTATAAGAAAATAGTCTTACCCGTAAAGTTCCACTGTCATTCATTTTTTGAATATCTTGGCCACCCCATAATGCACCACTGGGCACATAAAGTGTTTTCCCATGTTGTTTTGCAGCAGTACGAAGATCTTGCTCAAGCTGGGGGTCAGAAAGGGCAGAAGGGCTGCCCACCTGAGGAAGGGAAAACATGATTGGAGACAGTTTTAACAATTACTTGGGCAGTACAGCTAATTATCATTATGAAATAAATGTAAATACTATGGCAGACAGGATTTCAGGTGAAAATATAAAGGATAGACTTAAGTTACCAGGAAGTGAGCATGTAACAGAAATCTGACGCCAAACTCTTTAACTATCATTGGATGGCACACCTCCACTATTACATCGGTGTCTCTGAAACGCCAAACACACATAAAACACCTGTAAAGTGCCACAGTAACACGCTCTGTTTTGCAGTCTCTTAAACAAATATTCAACAAGCGTATATAAACTTTATATATACAAATACAAATTTACCTGCGTGTGAAATCTGAGAGGTCATGTAGAATCAGCTCTTTGGGCAGTGACTCTCTAAGTTTGTCTGCATTTCGGTTCCAAACAAATGCTAACTGCAGTCCTGCCTCAGGCCCTTCTTTTTGGATCTTCTCAACAAGAAACTGGCCTGAAAAAGGAGAAAATATTAAATACACATGTTCTGACAACATGAACTGATACTGAACATAAGAGTGATAACAGCTCTACAACAACATTAGATTTTAAGTGCAAATTTAATCAAAGTAGAGAAAGTTGTGGCTCTTGAAACAGACGTTTTCATTGGAGAACTCACCTAAATGTCCATATCCCACAATTCCAACCTTTAAAGCTCTATCAGTCATATCTACAAAGTGAGATAAGGGATTCAGCAGATGAACCATGAAATAATTTTCTTATTGGTTGGTCTGCTAAAGTAGTTCAAGAGAGCTTATTATTATTCACATCTACACAATAACAAATGTAATTCTGTAAACTCTAGAACATCAAACCAGCATGCACTAGATTTATTCCCCCACACATGTTCTTGATTCAAACTTTGGCTCCTCCCCTTTTTCATTTTCTCCACCTTCCTTTATCTCGAACGCACTGATCTCACCGACACAATTTGTCCTCACAACCTTCACTTACCTGCTAATTCCTCACCTGTTCTCTATGTATCACTCTCTCTTTCTTCTCGATGTCCGTCGATCTCTCTCTTTGCTGTTTGAACTTGAGAGACTGCGGGGATAGAGAAGGTTAAAGTGCATGTCGGCCAGGATTGTTAATGATTAGACTGTGTGAATCCATTGGCTTTGGATATTTTAAAGGAGCACTGTAGTATTATTCATGATGGAAAAAGTGATCTTTAAACAGGATATTTTAGTTTGAGTTATTTTAGTGTCTTTGAGATACTATTACGTTTTATCATTAGTTTGATTCATTTTAATTTTTATATTCTGCATTATCATTTTATTTTTGTTAAAGGTTTAGTAATATTTTTTTTCATTCGTAAAATTATTTTTATTTTTAAAAAATATGTCTATTTATATTTTAATGTTTAGTGCATCAAGTTTTTAAAATATTTTAATTTATTTTTTCGTTTACATTTGGCTGTTTCAAGTAACAAAAATCTACATACACGTCTCAAATCACGCTTATTAACAAATGTATGACAAAAGTGTTATATTATACTTTAAATGAGAAATGACAATAATTCCCCCTTTTTATATCATAACACTTTAGCTCTGTGGCGCCCTCAAGTGGGCAAAAGTGGGGGAAACGGCAATATCTCCAGAATTGCAACAGATTTTACAACCATGCTGTTAAAACCACTAACAACTGAGAAGCTAATGATCAATAAGAACTAGAACGAATAAGTAGTATAGTAATTATTAGAATAATTACAAGATGTAAAAAAAATACATATTATATTTATAAAGATTATATGTGTTGTCTATCCTTACTGACACCTACACGTACATCAAAAAAGCTAATATAGTGAATGAGCTGAAAGAAGCTGAAAAGACATAAAACAGACTGGGAAAGATACTTTTCTAGCATTAATTAATAATAAATACCAAAAAAAAGTTTATCTCTCTGAACTTGTCTCAATCATCAAACCTTTGCTCTTGGCGATGATGTCACTACAGGGTAACAGGCCATAATGCAGAGAGAAACATAGACGGAGAGAGAGAGACAGGCACAGAAACCGGGAGAGAGAGTGAGGGGTGTACGTTGTTTATGACCGAACAATCTGACAGATAATGCATCACTCATAATGGTCCAAAGTCCAGACCTACCCCAGCCAATGAAACACCCTGGCATACATAGTTGACAGAGGTATTGCAGATCTCCCAGCTGTGGAGTAGGTGGCCCACATCTGAGAAGGCTGCGTGTGTGACTGTTTAGGCCAGAAGACAGAGATGGACATCCTGGAAACGAGTGCTTATGACCGCAGACAACGCAGGAACACGGTAATCACAGCAAACACACACACACACACACGCCTGCGCACAAATACAGACACCTGTGTTCTGCTCTTGTGGGCCTATTTGTGCACTTCTACCACATCCAGTTTACTCATTTAGGTCCACATTTAGTCACAAAATAATTTTTCTAGCTTAGAATCACACATATCCTGTGTGATTTTCTTTTATAATAAAGATATTTGCATTTAATGTTTAATTAAAGTGTTGTAATACTGATCGAATTCTGTTTAGAGCACAGCAAGTGCAGACTGTGTATTTTTTTTAAATAAAAATCATGCCTGTATTGTTTTCATTCTTTTCTCCATCTCTTGTTTTCCAGACCTGTGTGCTGTTTCTTTATCTCCTCCCTTTTTTTGCATCCTGTATGATATACTTCTACCTGTGGATCCCAGACTCCGCCCCCTCTCTTCTAGCCGCTGGCATTAAGGCCGCTCCCATCCTCTGTCTGGTCCTTCTGGTGCTCAGCTATAATGGAGGGCGGGGTCTAGTGGGCGTGGCTGGAGGGTTGCTGCTCTCAGCGGGCGGAGACTGTTGCCTTATTTGGCCAGAACTTTTTATCCATGGTAAAGGTTATTTCTTCCTGTCCCATACCTTAATTTAAGACAACCAGGGTTACTATCCAGGTCATATTTCACTATAAAGTCAAGAGGGGAACAAACTTTTCTTACTTTTCACACTATTTTAAGACCATAAGGCACAATAATATATTATTATTATTATAATTTAAATTGTGAAGTGTTTGTGTATCACATTGATTTTTTTTCTGTTTTTGTTTTAAGCGTGCGTGTGTGTGTGTGTGTGTGTGTGTGTGTGTGTGTGTGTGTGTGTGCGTGTACAGTATTACAGTAATAAGAATAAAATGAGGATCACCTTTCAGAATAATGGAATTTTCAAAAAAGTTAATTAAAAATTATATTAATTTATATTCACATTTGTTATTATATTTTCATTTTGGTTTACTTTACATTTTATTTCCTTTTTAATATACACTTTTAACAACTGATTACATATTATTAATTACTAATTTCTCCATGGCAGTGTTGTTGTAGTATTAATAGTTTGAATTAGATTTTTATTTTTTTCATTTTAATTTTAGTTTTGATCATTTTTTTGTTGTGTTTTTGTCATCGAGTTTTTTATGGTTGTAGTTTTAGTTAACTATAATAGCTCTGCATCACAGTCTTATCTCTGTCTTTTTTTTTTTTAGGAATGGGCTGTTTTGCTCTGGCCCACTTGCTTTACTCTATTTCCTTCCTGTCCTCTCGATATTCTGCAACATCTTCGTCTGTCTCGTTCTTTATCCTCTACCTCATCCTGTGGTTGTTCGGCATTGGAATGTATGCTTACCTGGTGCCCTTCCTACGGCTTGAACCAGAAGCTGACCTTCTCGTCCCAGCCATAGGGGGTTACATACTGCTCATTGTTATCATGGCCACACTGGCTGCTCGTACACGGCGGCCGCTCATCCTGCTGGGCGGCCTGGTCTTCATGGCTTCTGACCTCACGATTGCACTGACAAAGTTCAATGTCTTTGATGTAGAATACAAAAAGCACATTATTATGACAACATACTACCTGGCACAGCTGATGATTGCGCTGGGTGACGTGACGGCAGTGCTGGAGGAGGATGCTGATGATATCCACAAGTGGAAGAGATCATAAGACTGCTGTTGATGACTGATGTTGGTTCAGTGAAAGGTTAATCACTGTATAAAATGGTTACAGGACATGCTTACTGTACATCCCTAAATATAAGAAATATTACACAGTCTGACCTATCAACTAAGACTTTTGTCTAGCTTCACTACAGCAGATGAGCTTGGCCTAACAGACTGTGCTGAACTGAACTGATTTGATTACATTTAAAACAACTGTATGTAGTTTTGCCTATCTTTGCGACTTTGGAGCCCCCAACAGTTAAGGGAATGGAATTCACTGTCGTAAATACCACTGTCGTTGTTGCTGCCTTAAAGCAATCCGCCCTTTTCGCGTAATTTCGTACCCGCTCAATAAAGAATTAGGCCCTACATATTCCCAGAACAGACATTTTGGGGCTAGTGTGAGAAAGAAACAGAATTCCTTTGACTTGTTAGAAGTCGGTGTACCTTCAGAATGATTTTGAAACAGGTATTTCAAGACAATAATCTTACATACAGTTGCTAAAGGTATTAAATATTTTTTTATCCAACACAAATATTTATGCTCAGATGCTCTAACCTTTGCTAGTTTCTAGAGCAGAGATGAGTCTGTCCAACTCGTGCAGAAATAAAGCACATGAAGTCACAGTGTTACAGATTTGTTTATTGACTGATTCATGATACTTTCATGGTATAGTTGCAGGCTAAAGAAAAATGTCAAAATGTAATTCTGTTGACTTTATGTAATGAATATATTATAGTATAGGCTAAAACATGGAATGTTGTGTTTTTGTGGCATGCAATCCAAAAGTCAGAGATCACTTTTAAATAAAATAAAAGCATAGCGAGAAATCCTCAACTTTGTGTGTTTTTAAAATCAGTTATTACCATTTGGTGATACATTTTTATAATAGAATTTGTAAATTAACAACAAAGTAAAAACATTTTACTAGTTTGTGGAAAAATAGCTTAATGTTTTGGATCTTAATAAACTAAATTATTATGAAAATTAAATTAATAATGTTATTGACAAAAAAACTTCATTGAATTTAAGTGATTTGAAAGGTGCATAGAGCTGCGTCATGAAAACTCAATCGTTCACATAGCGCCATCTGTAGTTTATCTTGCGTTGTGTATGAGAGGAAACATCCCGTGTTCCAAAATCACACCAGAGCAGAGAGGCTTCTCTGCGGTCAAGCTGGTCCTCACGACAGTAATGAACTTGTACCCATTTAATTTGTGAATGAATAATTAAGATTTTGGAAACACCATGCGTCGTTTGGGTAATGAAGAAACGTTCACATTCCGACGCTAGGAGGATATAAGTGAATAAACGACAACGGGTGAGCAAATTTTCAAAGGAAAATCGAAAGAAATAATCTCAACAATGTACAACGTGTTTATGCGCTTAAAACCACCAGCGTTTATGAGGCGAGTTTGCATCTTTTTTGTCAGGTAAGTATTTATGCCTTTTCCCATTAAGTTCCCATATATATATATATATATATATATTGACAGACTTTATTAGTATTTGTATAGAGATAGGCTATTAGTGAAAGATAACATTAATGGACTGTCGAAGAATGATACACTGAACAAAGCAAATAATATATACAAATTAGATGTGTACCAATCGTTTTCTATTATTATTTCTTATTCATCCTGTACAAATGAAAAAATACAGGCAAGTTTGTGTCGTAAGAAAACCATCAGTTGCTTGATGGTAATTAACCTCACAAAAGGGCCCATTAATGCTCAAAATAACTCCGCAATCAGCAAGCATAATGATAGCAGGGTGTCAGTTGTAATGACTTGTTGTTTTCTTCCTGTTTCCTGTTTGTTTTTGGAGTCTTAAGCTGGTGTGCTTTTCCTCCTCCTGATGTTCAGCTTCCTCTGGGAGGGTCATGCTGTGGCCAGCTGCCTTTCTCTCACTTTCATGCTTCTTCTGCACATCTTGGATGTGTGCATGTCAGAGTCCCACCATGCAGAATGCCCAGAGAGCTGCTTCTGCTCAGAGAGTGTCGACGGTGGGCTGATGGTCCGTTGTAGAGACATGAACTTAATTGCGGTGCCACATAGCCTTCCGAACAACACACGACATCTATACCTAGACAACAACCTGCTTTTTACCATACCATCGGATTCATTTATAGGGCTCCCACTGCTGTTCAAACTAGATCTTTCTCACAACAGGTTGGTCCATCTGGAGCCTGGAGCCTTTCGAGGCCAAGCGGACTCGTTAAGCAGCCTGGACCTTTCTTTTAACCTGCTGGAGACACTGGACCCCGAGGCGTTTGGCGACCTCAGAGCCCAGACTAACCTCTCTCATAACCCCTGGCTGTGTGACTGCCGTCTGCAGCTGGCTATGCCACAGCTGCTCTTAGATCCCTCCTCCCTCGCTGAGGTGCTGTGCAACACTTCTGAACCTGAGGAGTTGGGAGCTCAAGGTATGCCCTTCATCCTGGTAGCGACTGATCTTGACTTCTGCGCTGCACTCCGGAGGACCACTGACTTTGCTATGCTAATAACAATGTTTGGCTGGTTTACAATGGTTATATCCTATTTAGTGTACTATGTAAGGCACAACCAAGAAGATGCTATTCGGCATCTAGAGTATCTCAAGTCTCTCCCAAACAGGCAGGGCAGATCTGGGGAGTCACTGACACGCAGCACCTGGTTGTAACGTAAATAAAAAAAAATACTGAATCTACTTTAAAACTTTTTTTTGGAGTGATAAGATGAAGATGAAAGATTCTTACATTGTGCTCGTTAAAGGGACAGTTCACCCAAAAATGAAAATTCTGTCATTAATTACTCACCCTCATGTTGTTACAAATCCGTTAGACCTTCGTTCATCTTGGGAACACAAATTAAGATATTTTTGATGAAATCCGAGAGCTTTCTGACCCTCCATAGACAGCAAAGCAACTGACATCTTCAAGGCCCAAAAAGGTAGTAAGGACATCATTAGAATAGTCCATGTGACATCAGTGATTCATTCTTAATTTTATGATTTTATTTGAAGAATTTTCATTCTTGGGTCAACTATCCCTTTAATGTACAATGTTTCAAATATGCTATTTGAATGCTTGGATTTGTCAGTTGATTGTTTTATGCTGTTTTAGTAAATCACTTTTATATGTGTCTTTAATAAGTTTGAAATATGCATAAACAAATAGCTAAAGAACCCAATTTTTTTTGGCTTGCTTTTTGGTTTATATTTGTTGGCTTTGAGTCATCTGTAAGTTCTTAATGTGGACAAAATGTATTTTGAGCAGATATACACCTTTATGTTCTCTTCTATAAAAACACCAAAATATTCAAGACTGATCCTGCACTACACAGATATCATAAACTCTCAAGAATGAAATTGTCCCTCCCAAAAAACACAAACTCGAAAATTAAAAAGGAGTGGTCGATGAACTATTCATAAATTCTTAAAGTTATGCCCATTAAGCACTTGACCCCAGCTTGCTTCAGATTTACTTTATTTTATTGAGGGTACTGTAAGTCGCTTTGGATAAGAAACGTTTACTAAATGAAACATGTGCTCATTATGTCCATGAGGTGGCAGAACAGCTTCCCACAGAGCACACAGTATATTATGACCATGGACTGTTGTAAAACAGTTTATTTTTTGCAATTTTGTTTCTTTGACTGTTTGTCACTCTTGTGAAGTCCTTCAGCCTTCTGCATTCCTTGGTTGTAACAAGTGGTTATTTGAAAAAAGAAGAAAAAAAAGACATACTTATGACCAAACTAAAGGTTTAATGGTAGTAATGGTGCTTTTAGCCAGACAAGCACCTGTTTGAGCAGGGCTACACCTGTGCGGATGAAGACTCCAATCGCGGTGCTAGTGGAAAGCATGCATTATGAAATAAAGCCGACTTTAACTACAACAAATGCTTTGGTGAGATTTTTACATTTGTGTACCTGTCTTTGGGATATATCTGGTGATACGTTATGCATGCACACTACAAAAGAAACAATAGTGATTTATAAATACAAATGAATCCAAAGGCTTGCTAGCCTTCTTTGATGTACATTCCTGAAAAGGTCTTGTATGACATTATTATTAGTAAACTATCGCTTTTCTTTAAATTAAAATACCGATCTTAGGTATTAAGGGCTTAGGTTGCAAAATGAAGGCAGCTATGAATATTACTCGTATAAGATGTCTACTTTTAAGAAGAAACGTGAAAGTTAGATTGAAATTACACCTAATAACAACATCACCTTGCAATCCAGACTCTTTACATAGCCAGAGGAAATCTTTTCCCTCTGCTCTCCTGAAAGGCACAGATATCTGGTGAAGGGCGACACTTGACTGAGCTTGAGCTCTTTAGATGTCACTGTCATCTTTTATCACTGTTATTCTGGCCTGGTAGATATGACAGAGCAACACCTGCTCCCCATGAGTGGCATCTGCTAATAATATTAAAGTCTGAATATGCTTATCAAGGTCTTCATGATTTTTAGGCCCAATAGCTATAGTCTGTATGGAGCCGTTTCATTAAGGGGCATTCTGTTTAATTTATAGTCTTTTTGAATGGTTTCATAGGTGTCTTCTTTACTGATCTAATGATCAGATGTTTTAGAGATTCACAAAATGAATCAATTATATTAAGGGCTATATGAGGTATCCAGTGTCCAGCGTTTTGAATTTCCATTTTTATATAGTTCAGCTTCCGTATTTGTTTAAAATAGTTTTTAGGAAGTGAAATACTTTAGGTTGATAAATTTATCAGCACTGAACTATGGATAATATTTTTTTAACATCTGAAACCTGCTGTGCTCAGCGTAGGTTACAGTAGCATGTGGCAGATCAGATGACAATTTACTGTTTTGTTTAGGACTTTCCATCAAAATCTGATGTTGTAATTTCTTAATTTCTCTTTTTTTCTGTGTCATCTGTATTCAACAAAGTATTTCCCACTAAAATAGTGTGTGGCAGATTTAATGGCCTTTTTTGACAATTTATTTCTTGTGATTTTCATCAAATCTGTGACAATGTTGGCTTTAATGGCTTGTTTTAATCTGGCTTTTACTATCTGTCAGTTGACAATATTTATAGTCGCATATGTTATCCTGGCTGGCTGAAGGCACCAAAATAGTGTGCACAGTCTCAAGCACTTTATTAATGAATAAAAATCTATTGTATAAAAAGAATCAGGCACTAATAAGATATCTGCTACTACAGTAATCTAGTAGGTTGCTTACAAAAAATTGATAAAATCACAGAAATAATAGATACAACAGAAAAAGCCCCCCTGCTGTTTAGAACAAGTGCTTTGCAAAATGGATTGGTCTTTTAGGAAGTGATTTTTGTTTTTTAGATTGATAAACTGAATAGATAATGATACTGATATATATTTTTTTACATTTGAAACCTGCTGTTCTCATGATAAATTCAATTCAAAATCAGCACGTTTTTTCAACAACATATTACTCGTGACTTTTCTCAAAAGTGTGATGTTGTTTTTTCTTTCTCTTTCTGTGTCACCTGACAATATGTCTACAGTAAAACAATAAGTATTTTTCCGCTGGAAAAACTGGTACTGCTTTTTTTTGTTGGTTTATTTATATTCAGCATGCAAAGGTATCACAGGTGATATCTGTCTGTTTGTTCAAACTTGATAACGTAAGACTTGGTAAATGTTTATTTATGACACAGAACCAATTGAAAATGTGTTACCTTTACTATGGCATACAGGATTGAACTGCCAAATCAGATTTTATTAAATGTCTTTAAGGAAATGTCATATTTTATATTGATAAACTGAACCACTCTTAATTTCTGATTATGATAATGAACATGCAAAACCTGCTGTGCTCAGTGGTATGTGGCAGATCAGCTGACAATTGTCTACAGTAAAACAAAAGGTATTTCCCACTGAAAAAATGAAATGAGAAATTATTTCTGCATTAGTTCTTTTGCTTAATTTGTTAATTTTAGCATGCAAATGTACAGTAAGTGCTATTTTTGCACCCTCAGATTCCAGATTTTCAAATAGTTGTATCTTATCTATATATATATATATATATATTTTTTTTTTCCTTTATTTGTTCCTTTATTTATTTTATATGGATATGATAAAGACAATTTCCATGTTCTTCTGAGTTTTCTAAATGGTTTCGTGTGATTAGGTGCTTTAGTGATTCACAAAATTCTATTATCAATTATAATAAAGGCTGTAGAATGTGTCCAGTATTATGAATTTCCATTCATATATGATTCAGCCTCCTTGGTAATAAAGCTCTTCTGATTCTGATTCTGATTCTGATATTAATTTGAATTAAACTGTGTTTTAGGAACTTTTTTTTTTTTTTTGCTGAATTAACTGAATAACTCTGAATTCCGGATAATATATTTTCAACATCTGAAACCTGCTGTGTTCAGCGTTGGTTACAGTAGCATGTCACAGATCAAATGACAGTATACTGTATTGTTTAGGACTTTCCATCAAAACTGAAATGGTGTTGGCTAATGGCTTGTTCTTAATCGTTCTTTCTCTATGTCATCTGTCTATAGATGTAAAACCAAAAAATATTTCCCATTGAAAAAATTTAAATGATCCCTTATGTTCATGCAATGGAGGTCAGCGAGTAAGTGCTGTACATGTAAACCAGATTAGTGACTGACATTAAGAGGCTATACGGTCTTTAGCATCATTAGCAGTGTTGGGGAAAGTTACTTTTAAAAGTAATGCATTAACTACAGTAACATCTTCTGATTTCTCTCAACATGGGGACAGGAGAGCTGTCAATCAATAAATTGGAAAAAAAAAGTAACTTGCGTTACTTATTTGAAAAAGTAACTCAGATATTCTCTTGTAAATTAAAAAGTAATGTGTTACTTTACTAGTTACTTGAAAAAAAGTAATCTGATTACGTAACTCGCGTTACTTGTAATGCATTACCCTCAACACTGGTCATTAGTGTGCCCATCTCCCACGCCGGTTGTTGCCGGGTCAGGTCCTGTTTGGAGCAAACCAGACACATGAGTGCCGTGACCCGGATGAGACTGAGGTTTAGGTATGAGTGTAATGGAGGCCAGTTGGTATGAGCTGTTAAAGTAAAGGTTTTGTGCAAGTCTTCCCTGGCCTAACAACAACATAGAGTGAGATCAAAAGAAACAGTTCAGAATTATTCAGTTCATTGTATGAAATATATGTGGTTTTATGGTGAGGTAAATATGGATAAATGGAGAGATGGGATTGCCAGTGTATCACGGAAAATCTAATCAACTGACAGAATGTCTAAATATACACCTTAATTTAAGCCATATGAAATTCTGTTAACTGTTAACTTGGAGCACAGACAAATAATAATAAAAAAGCAAGAAAAAATGTGATAATTATAAATCAAGCACAGGGATAGAGCAGATTTTGTACTTTAAAATCACCTTTGGCCTTGGAAAACCTAGTGGTTACACATACTGTAATGTTTCCAAGGCCACGTTTGCCTTGCCAGTGATGATGGAGAGTTCAGTCTACTTATTCTGTACAATAAAGGGATGAGTAAGAATGTTCCTTTGTTCCCATTATTCTCTTAAACTGCCAAACAATTCAACAAGATCAGTACTGAATCAGTACAAAAAACAAAAAACACCAAATCTAGACAAGACATAAAACCGCATCTTCACTGGAAAAAGAAAAAGACTTATCACACCTAACCTGTTTGGACTTTTTTTAGGCTCTGTAAATTCCTACACTCTCAGAAAAAAACGGACATTTCTTTAACCACATCTCAATGTTAGAGGTTGGTCATGTGCTAGGTTGAGAAATAAGTTGGTTAATGACGATATAACAGCAAGGGTGAGTAGCAGATTATACAATATATAAGTGAGAGTCCTATGAAAGCTCTTCAAAAATCTGTTCTGTTATCATCAGCCAAAATCTGTGTCTTCTACAACAAGCAAGACAGGTCCTGCATTTACTGGTAAGGTGGTAATCTAACTGATCTAAATTGAATCAACATTGAACTGACTTGAGCTGAATAATGACACTATTACCTTCTGTAGAGCTGCTTTAGAGTTGAATTGAATTAGTTTCATAACTGATGAACTTGGTAGCATTGACACTGTTATTGAACTGAGTTGAATTAACATTGAGCTGAATAATTACACTATTGTCTTCTGTAGAGCTGCTTAACAGCTGAAATTTAAGCATTTTAGCAACTGATTAATTGGCAGAACTTTAAAATAAGGTTTAATTTGTTAACATTAGTTAAGTACATTAGTTTACATTAACTAACAATGACCGATACTTCCACAGTAATTATTAATATTAGTCAATATTAATTTCAACATAAAATTGTACATTTTTTAAAATCAAAAATTGTATTTGTTAACATTAATTAATGCACTTTGAACTAACATTAACAAAGATAATAAATCAATCCTTTAAAATATATTGATCATGGTTAGTTCATGCTGCTAATGCAGTTATGTTAACAAATGGGACGTTACTGTATAGTGTTTCCAATTTATTTTGTAACTGTTATTTTCCTGTTTATTAAGGTGAGGCTGCTTTGAAACAATATGAGGCACTATATACTTCAGATAAATGTAAATTTCATTACAACAAATATTTAACATGTAGTATTTTTCTACCTTGAAATGCTTTGAAGTAGATATATGCAAATAGATGTAATGTGCCAAAATATGTATGTGAAGAGTACATATTACTCTACTACTATTAAGTACTGAAGTGCTTGTGACATTAGCACTAAAACATTTTTTTTAATAACAAAGATTTGAAATGCTATGCACGTCAGAAATGAATACAGTGAATAAAGAATTTATATATTTTTCTTATTGTGTAATCAAGCAATAAATAAACAAAGTTCCCTTTTTTTGCTCTTTTTTTTCCTATGTGAAGAAAAAAAATGGCAACACATCTAATAACAAAGCTCAATGTCTCCACCACTAAGGATGAGGAGGAAATACTTGCAGCTAATGGTTATCAGCTCATCAATTCTGACCTCAATGAAGGAACTGGTAAAAAACGGGTCTTCCTTTGGTACAAGAAAGAGTGTGGCTTGAAACCTGTGACCAGGATCCAGTTTTCATTCAATGACAAAATGAAAGCTGGTCTGGCAGATGCTGGGTATGAGCTGGTGGACAAGGATCTGAATGCAGGAGCTGGTGGAAATCCCATCTTTCTTTGGTACTTCTACGGCAGCACTGAATCTGACATTCCCATTACGAGCCTCGAGGTAAGCAAAGATGCCAAAGAAGAACCTGCTCTTCTGAAAGATGGCTGGGAGAGACTGGGCTGTGATCTGAACCGTAAGGCGGGAGGAAAGTTCATCTACCTCTGGGTGAAGAGAGAGAAGCCGAGCTACATCTGTGAGATCACAGCAACTGTTGACTTCTCTTCTGACAAGCAAAAGTTTGATCTGGGCTTCACTCGTGTGGATGAAGACACCAATCGTGACGCTGGTGGAAACTACGTCTTCCTCTGGTATCGCCGCACAACTGATAAGAGCAAGGCTCTCACTGCTCTTAACGCATCCATCAACTTCCAGGAAAATGTAAGGCTTCAGAATGAAGACTTCAAAAAGCTCAGCATTAATCTCAACTCTGGAACCGGTGGAAACGATGTCTACGCGTGGTACCTGAATGAAGGATGTGAGTCGCAGATCATAAACCTGGTTCTGCTGATCAACCCTGATGCCTGGACTGTGTATCAGAAAGCCGGTGTCAACTTTGTGGACAAAAATCTGAATGAGGGCAACAAGGGCTGGAAAATGTACCTAGCATACCAATAGTGCTGTGGCTTAAATAATCTAACGGGTGCCACTATATGGCAACTATAAGCACAATTATTCCAAATTGTAATGCATGACTTAAAAATCACTCTTTAATATCCCTTTGTGACTTAATACACATAATGTTGACTTACTGTTGTAACACACTCAATCAAACTCACTTCATTTGGCTTTTGAATTTTAAAGCACAATGAAATAAAGGCTTCTTTAACCACAGCAAATGTTTGGTGAGATTTTTACATTTGTGTACCAGTCTTTGCGACATAGTAATATGCACTAACCTCTCATCATATACTCATATTTCAGGATAATATACCCTCATACTGCCAAGGAATTCAAAGTGATTATATAACAACAAATTAATTAAAAAAACATTTTTAGTCTTGTTTTTTGTCTTGTTTTAGTTCCAAAAGGGCTTAAATAGCGGTATTAGCTTTTCTGAATTAGATCTTTATAAGGTTCTTGGTATTAATCAGGTACGTTACCTTTTACCTTACCTGTACGTTAACTTTTTTTGCACATAGCACTGATGCTACAGAGGTTGAAAGTTTTGTAGCACAGAAAACTAAATTGTACTAAATTCTTTTTATTAATAAAAGATGTCACCATCTCTGAAAACAACCACAGGCAGTGCAGTTCATCACATAAACTGGCATGTGACTGTCAAAGGACATTAATGTTCTACAAAAATGTTCTTTCAGAGAAACATTTTCTTTATTTGCCAAACATGATAAAGAACACCAGGTTTGTACTTGTTTGTAGGGCTCAGTAATATAACTTATGACATTTCAGTAACTCCCTTATATGGACAATTTATCCGGCTGTAGCTGTAGCTTGATAAAACGCAGATAGAGATGTTTTAACTGATGAAACATGAAAACAATAAACATGTGACTGCAATTACATAAGGTTCATGTGTTCTTTAAGCCACCTCGGGTTTTATGAGAATAAAGTACATTTATAATGCATTGCTAATCGACATAGCCTTTATCAATGATGTGTAGTATAATACTATAAAACAGTATAATTTCTACCTCATTCTGTGACATGAAACCACATCAGATCACAAAAAGAAGTCATTTAATATATAATACAGTTAATATATCAGTTGTTTCTGTTGCTTACTAGACTAATATTGAATATGGAAATCCTTAATACTGATCCATTCATTCACTGATCCATAAAACAGTAAAAAGGTGTCATTTTTCAGGTTAAATATTGTATTAATACAATTAATTAATAATTATAATAAATATAATTTAAATTAAATAGCTATTAAGTTATGCCCATTAAGAACTTGACCATATCCCTCCATATTGACTGTCCTTAATGAAATGTACTGTGGGTCAGTTTGGATATGAAAACATAATAACATAACTAAAATGACAAATGTTATCCTATAATTCCGTTTTCTCAGCTCATTGTCCATTATGTCCACTAGGTGGCAAAAACACTTTACTTTTGAGTTCACGTCTGTGATGAGAACAAAACATGCAGGTCAGTCCTGGAAATCCAGTCACAAAGTCACAAGAATATTAAAAAGGTATGACATGCTTATATGAAAAACTTTTTAATTGTTGCCATTATACATATGATTTCTCTCTCTCTCTCTCCTTTTTTTGAAATTCCTTCTTGAATTTTGAATCCCTGCATATTCTGAAGTTGAGACTGAATTATGCCTCATTACTCTGCTATACATTTAAAAGAAATGTCTTTTAATTTATACAGTAGTCAACATTTGAAGTGGATCAAAAAAGTTAATCAAAGTTGTCCTAAGACAAGAACACATTGGTTTTAGGGGTTTTAGGACAACTTTGATGAAAGGTTTTGATCCACTTCAAATGTTGACTACTGTATATTATATATATATATACTGTAATTCTGTCATGGTTAGCCATACTCTGCTGGCATTTTCTATTTCAATCACAACATGCTCTCTTTTTCTTGTCCCCATGAGAAATATACACCTTTTGTTGAAGTCTCATTCTGTACCCTTATGTAACAGGCTCATGGCCTGGTTTTAAAGGCATCTTCTGTGCTGCTGCTGCTGTTGGGAGTTGTTCAAAGTGGAATTTCCTGGCATTTTGCAGTGTTCTCTCTGTATGTCTGAGATCAGATTGGCAGCTGTCCCGCTGTGCTCGGGACAGATAATAAAAGTCTTCAGACAGTAATCAGCTGCAGGTTACAAAACAATGGCGAAATCACCACAGCGATGTCAAGCAGTGATACATCTATAGTGCTATAGGGAATGTATGTGGGGTAAATAAGGGCATGTAGTGTATGTATTTTGTACATAGAATCTTATCAAGCAGACTAACATTCTCATTTAATCAAGTTTCTATTCGTGTGACAGCCACTCGTCCAGGAAAGCAGGATGGTACAGTTCACATACTGACATCTTGTCTGATTGAAACAGAAATTCTAAGCAATGATCAGATAGAGTGACATAAATGAAAGCTGTTTACTTTCATGATGCTCTTTCATCCTGTGTAAATAAAATTGTAATAACTAGCTAAATTAAAAGAAATGTGTTAGATCATCAGTGCCATCTGAATCTGCCTCACCAGATGCTTTCCAACAGAAAACATTTGGTTCATAAACTAAGTAGTGGAACAACACAAGTGTATGCTTTCAGTTTTGTGATTGTCAGCTGTTGGCCCTAAATTATCAGTGTTTTTATCTGTGTACCTGCAGACTATGAGAGATGCCACAGCGATCAGGTTACGCAGATATCTGTCTTTGTTTTTACACCTGAAACTGCAAGCCATTACATTAACACACAGAGCAATACCGGTTATGTACCGCATTTGACAGTGAGTCGATGTGATATAATGCTGATTTCCTGAGTTTAGAGATGATGGGAAGGACTGAAAGTAGAAATCTGGGCCAGAGGCTGAAAAATTCATCCGTAATACACTGAAGCATGGGCCTCAATTTAGCAAACCCAGCTAACAGGAGTATACAGTATTACCTGCTGACAAAACAGAAGAGTCTTGTGTGTGTGTGTGTGTGTGTGTGGATATATGCTTGGAAATACTCCAGTGTTGCATTTTTCCAGCATTTGTCAGCACAGGGTAACTGTGGGTTTCTCTGGTAAAGTCATCAGGGTGAGACCACAGGAGATAGAGGAATTTTGTCCTGATCAGGTAATGTTTTCGTGTGTGCATGATTGTGCATGTAGGAATAAAACTGAAAATAAATAAGTATATAAATAACCTTAAAAAATAAAACTTATTTGTTTACAATATTCATTTTTCTTTTGTTTATCTAAATCAGTAACAACTGACATATAGCTTTCATATAGACGTTTTTTTCTATTAGAAATTATTAGCATGACAATTTAAGTAAAAGGTTGAAAAATTCGTATGAATCTCAGAAAGTATTCATATTTGGGCTTTCCTCCCTTTTGCTTTAATGACAGCTGCACTTGTGGTGATAAGAATATTCATAGTTATAGATATGAATACAATTTCCCCACAAATTTTTTCATAATATTTATTTTCTTTTTAGTACTGTATGTATCTTTCATGTTGTTTTTTTAATCCTACAATTGTTTTATTCCATGTTTATATTTAATTTTGAATTTCACAGAATTTCCTGCAGTCTGAGACTTTTGGATCCCACTCTGTGTCGAAACAAATGTGTAAAAATATATTGAATATTCATAAAAGAGAGGTGGTGCTTGACGATCTGGCCTGATAATACAAAGGTTGCGGGTTTCATTTCTGGGAAGGGACATCCATGAGCTGTGAATTATGCTTTGTTTTATCTCTGTATCCTTGAGCAAAGCAATTACAAATGTTGTAAAATCCATCTGCTCAGTGCCAAGTAGGTTTTCAGCTCTTCTGACCGTTTTATCCTCTAACGGTAGTAATGGAAAACACCAAAAGTTTGTGAAAACAATGACAGAATCATGTAATTTTTCCCTCCTTCATTTCACCGCAGTAATTAGAGAAAAAAAACTGTCCTCAGAAAACATAGACAATACTCTCTTTTGTGGTTAGGTCAGGCTAGTCCGAAACAATCAACTCAAGTTTTGTTATTTGTTCCTTGCTTGTGTTTACACAATCTGACCAGGAATTTATGACCCACTGTACAAGGTCAAAGGTTTTCTCATTGGTTAACCACTTGACCCGCCGGTCACCATCTCATTGACATACTTCATGCTTTGTGTATGTTTGTGCGTTCTTTCTTGAGTTTGGTCTGTGGGAAGGAGTGTCCACGTCATCCATTACCATTAAAGTCATGACCTTGTACCCCTGAGACGTTCTGGAATGCGGCACATCCACTGCGCGCATGTGTGTGTGGAAGGAGCTTGAGAAGTGTGCTGTGGGAACTGTCCTTCGGTACACACATGCAGCCAAAAAGAACTCCTTATTTTCCTTCCTTGCCTCCACACAACATCCACTTCCTGCCTCTCTCCTAGAGAAAACTTACTGATGTATGTTTGTGTATCCGCGTCTCTAGGACAATAAACTTCCAGGCTGTTTATGCATCACCACTCATGAGGAAACATCAAGTAGCCTACACCAGAGAAAAATTCACAAACAATGAAGAATTTTTTTTTCTTGTCTTATAAAACATGAACATTAATGACCCAATTAAGCGTTACAATAAAAAAAGAAATACTTAAAAAGATGCAAAACAAGAAGTGAAATATTGATGACTCTCAGCTGTTGAACTAATAATCATTCTTTTACCATGGCAATATAAAGTATTGTTCTGTCATTGTTGAGTTATTTTGTGTGTGTGTTTTTTTTCAAGGGCGATTTTAATTCATAATGGACTTTAAGTGTTGGCACTAGCTACATTTGATTTCGTATGAATTAACATGAAGCTGAGAAGAACCTACAGTCCTGTTTTTCGTTTTTTTCTTTCTCTAGATTTCATTTATTTATTTATCGTCCGCAATGACGCTGCGTGCAAGATACTACATTTACGAACAAGTGAAATAGCACTGTTTTTGGTTTCTTCACATGTTGGGTATGTAGAACTAGGTTACAATATCTTTACGAACATCGGATTTTATTGCATGGTAGTACTGTGGTAGCACTACCAGATTTGTCCACTTGGGGTGATCGAAACGCATAGAATGATTTTATGTGGCCAAAAACAAACAAAAAACTGATCTCCTGTCGCCGATTTGTGTGAGTTCAATCTGCATTGTGTCCCTTTGAATGAACACGAGTGTAGTCTGAATTCTAATCTGAATACTGATAGAACATAATTTAGCCTTTCTATTAAGAGAGAGAGTTATTCTACAGAACATAAGAACTGCTTTAAAGGAAAGAGGCTAAAGCCAGAACAAAAGAAAGAGAGACACAATAACTTAATGCTAAGAAGAAAAGCTGAGTCAGTCCCAGACATCTTGACATGAGCGACAATATGTGGCCCTACAGGATTGGCAAAAGGCCTCATGCCAGACCTAGCTAAACTCATTCTTGGTATGTCAGTCATGTGATTTCTCGGATTTTTCTCAGTGGAGGATTTTTTTTCTTTTTTTTGACTTTGATAGTTATGTCACCATTCCTATCAGGTTTGACATTTGCTTTATTATTAGGCTACTTAACACAAACGAACAACCAGCATAAAGTTCAAATGTCTGGAAACCACTAATGAAACGCTACTTTTTCACTTTCACAAGTACTTTTTTACTTTTTGCTTTTTTAAAAATGTTATACATCCTTTCAATTACAAAATATTTAACAATGTAACAGTTTGAGTGAAAGCTCAATTACATAAACCAATTTAGTGCAAAGATATAGGGTTCTGTGTGCTTGTTTTCAGTTTTTGCCACAACTATATGAGGTGATATACAAAACAGTTAGCCTATATGTGTCGCTCACCTAATCTAAAGCAGATGGTATTTAAAATGGTCTAATTTTTTCTATTACTTTCAATTTTTTTTTTTAGCCAAGAAACCAAACATACAACCCAGCGCTGGGTAAAATATGGACAAACCCAGCTATTGGGTTGTTTTGACCCAGTGGTTGGGTTACTAGCCAGAAAGCTGGGTTAAATATTTCACCCAGTGCTGGGTTGTATTTAACCCAGCATTTTTTAGATCTAACTTGCTAAAATATGTAAAAACTGAAAGTACTAAATGGAAATATCTTAAATATTTCTACAATGTGTCATAAAAATCCCTTAGACAAAATGACATCATGACATTTCTCACGCCAGTCCTGAGAAACTTTATGTATGTTATGTTTCTCAGGTTTTCACGCAATGACAGGTAAGATTTCTGTTTTCATTTCCATGGTAGACCAGCTTCACAGAAGAACAGTTGTAAAATACTTGGATGCCAAATATGGGCAACTACACTCTTAAAAAATAAAGGTGCTTAAATGGTTCTTCACAGCGATGCCATAGAAGAACCATTTTTGGTTCCACAAAGAACTATTCAGTCAAAGGTTCTTTAAAGAAACATCTCTTACTTGAAGCACCTTTATTTTTAAGAGTGTACTTCATTCGTGTTGTCCTGTTGTGTAAGTGTTTCTAGACAGCTATTTTTAAAATACATTCATTGTTGTGTAATGTCACTTGACTACATTCTGTATGAACCACAAAATGTTAGGTCTTATACTTTCAGTGCAGTGAAGTGAAAGAATATTTACATTCTTATAATGTACATTTTCATTCTCTACAAACACTTTGTTTTTGGAAGTAACATTATATAGGTACTGTATTAGTAAATACTAAATGGGTCGTGCTAACCAGCCAAACCTTGATCTCTTGATTAAATCTACATTTAACAAATCAAATTCCTCTTTAATGCGCTCTGTAAAGAAATATTTTATAGATCATTGTGTTTTAATGTGGCAGTGCAAAGTTGTGCATGTCAGAGAAACCCCAGACAAAAGATTAAATTACTGATAGACAATAGTATAACCTTAGGCTGACTTGTCCCAGTTGCAAAGACTTCAGTGTTTTTTGTTTTCTATTGTGTGTTACAAGAAAAATGATGAGAAATCCCAGTGCTACATACTCAAATGTCTACATTGAGACATTCACACACCCCTTGAGTCATGAAATCAAGTAAAAATTGTGGTTATTGTATGAATAGAATAGAGGAGATTGAAAGAACTTGAGTCTAATTTCAGATGAGATGGGAGATTATGGGAATCACTGTTATTATAAATTCTCCAGATCCATCATGTCTTAAATGCAAATGTGCTCTGCAGGGTGAGTGATTTTCCATTCCTCTCTTTCCCTTAAACGCTTCACTCCTGCTGGGGGACAGATCGGTGGAAAGAGACTCCACACAGTCGTTACCCTGTTTCAGGTTTTCTTATTTGTTTATTTTGTCTTTGTTACTACTGACATTAATGCAGTATGGATGATAGTCAGCTTTGTGATCGAGTATTTGGTTTCCCTAAATATTAGTCTTGCCTCCAAAACTGAGTTTGCGGCTTTTCCTTATGCGTCAACATTGAAGGCATTGACTAGTATTTCTAGACCCCTGGTGACTAACACAGAGGCTAATACAACTTTACCACAAAGACAAAACCTTTCATCCTTGCCTTTTTTAAATATCCACAATACTGTACAAACTAAGTGTTAGTGTTAGCTTGACTTGTTAACTTTTAGTACAACAAAGTGAAAGGATTTTTATGTATCAATGTGTATTTTTATTTTAATTTTAGTACTCTGCAAACTCTTTTTTTAAAATGCTGATCACTATAGTGTTTTGAGTGGTTGTTAGGCCGTTGCAATGGTGAGGTGGTATCCTCAATAAGCCCTATGAATTAGTATCACTCATGTCTGTGGCACAAATGGTCGGATAAGAAGATAAATATGACGCCATGTGTTTGCGTCAAGGAGGACTGAGATCACAAAATGTAAGGCGACCAATAAAAACAGCATTAAAATCATCACCATGTTTTAATGCACTGTGATTCACATGTGCATATGGAGAAGGGCCGGTCTATGTGTTTTAGGAATGTCTGTAGAGACAGTTTTGGCATATATAGATAACTTTTGCTGCATTAGCGATAATGTTCTGTTAAGTTATTTATGAAGTCTCTGAGATGAGTTCCAGATTTATGGATGTATTGTTTTACCTGTTTGAGCTGTTTCTGACATACTTTAGTTTCTATTTCAATCCCTTTCCCTTTCTGTTAAAGAATACTTTCCCAGTAGCCCAGTGGTGAAATACATATTGATGTAGGCTTTGTGAAGAATAGTTGATGTGTAAGTGTAATTCTATCTATCTATCTATCTATCTATCTATCTATCTGTCTTTCTCT
>NW_015541005.1:2845072-2860337 GCF_001515605.1 Sinocyclocheilus anshuiensis | reverse complement strand
TTTTGGCATATATAGATAACTTTTGCTGCATTAGCGATAATGTTCTGTTAAGTTATTTATGAAGTCTCTGAGATGAGTTCCAGATTTATGGATGTATTGTTTTACCTGTTTGAGCTGTTTCTGACATACTTTAGTTTCTATTTCAATCCCTTTCCCTTTCTGTTAAAGAATACTTTCCCAGTAGCCCAGTGGTGAAATACATATTGATGTAGGCTTTGTGAAGAATAGTTGATGTGTAAGTGTAATTCTATCTATCTATCTATCTATCTATCTATCTATCTGTCTCTCTCTGTCTGTCTGTCTATCTGTCTGTCTGTCTGTCTTTCTATCTACCTGTCTGTCTGTCTGTCTGTCTGTCTATCGATCTACATGTCTGTCTGTCTGTCTGTCAGTCTATCTGTCTGTCTGTCTGTCTATCTACCTGTCTGTCTGTCTATCTATCTACATGTCTGTCTGTCTGTCTAATCAGGTGGGGTTCAGCAGATGAAAACGGTTGTAACCTCTGGAACATTTTAGATGCAGGATTCCACAAGCTAAACAGCTGGAGCTTTTCTTTCCAGAGCATCCCTTCTGTTTTCCCAAAAAATAATGGAAGAGCGAAGCGAACACCAAATAGGGAACAAGTTAAGAGGAAAAATTATGACATTGGATTTTTTTCAGAATGGATGTGCGTGCCTCCCAAGCAATCAGATCCCATATGCTGGCTGACAGCAGTTTATAGCATCTTCTTGCTGAAGTAGGATGTGCTGTGTCGCACGGCCCCCGAGCTCTGGACAAATTCCTGACTAAAGAGTTTAGAGGATATGACCTCTTCTCCCTCACTGACAATAATTGCATAATGACATCTGCTTTTTCTGTGCTTTGCCATGTTGCGATGTGTTCCCACAACAATGATAAGAAGCATACCGTAGCTTATGTAAGTCAGCCTTATATGCAAAGTAGTATTGCCTCAATCAGGAATGTCCCAGCAATGTGATTTCCAGGGAAAAAAAAGTTTCATTCGAGAATTGAGCCAAAGCAATTGAGAAAAACTGTAAAAGCTATTCCTAGCATGCCAAGCCCAAGGAGTGGACAACACCTTTGGTCTTCCTGAAGGTGGCACTGAATTTTTTTGTTTCTGAAAATTACTCAAAGAGGAAATCGCTCTTTATTAGAAAAACAAGTATTGATGATGTCATGCTGCCTTGAAACGGGTGTGTTGCTATAAACAATCTCTCCAGCAACTGTGAGATTACAGATGTGAGAATTACTCATGTTTCACGGAAAAGCAACGGCATGAGCTATGAGACTCCATACAGACATGACTGCGTGTGTTAGACAGACACACCTGTCCCATGAGCTTCTTAATACCTCAGGAGAAAGGATGGTTTTTCAGAGAAGGGTAGAATTTCGGTGCTTCCAGTGAATCCCCGAATATAGTATCTGACCCAAAATGTCCATGACCTGAATTCACGCTGAATCGCTGACCTGAATTTGCTAAATTAAAGAATGCTGGATTGTTTGGCTAGAAAACTCTTAGTTTGCAGGCATTAAAATAACGTGTCGGTACAGATGCAGAAGTTTGTTTATTAAGTGCTGCTGTTCCGCACCAAACTGTGTTTTTGTTTTGTTTCGTTTCTTTTATCTGTAATTTTAGTTTAATACTGAACACACCAGTTAAATGGACATTTTTAGATTTGATTTCAATAAATTAAATTTAAATGATATTTTTACTATTTATATTCAGAAACTGAAAGTAAAGTTAAAAAATATTTAGAAGGAAATAGCAAGTAACACAGTGAATTCAATATGAAATGTTGATATAGAAAGACTTAATATACTGTAGAAATACTTGTTAAACATACTCCAGTAATCTTTGTTTTCTTTACAACTTCAAAAAGAAAATCATTTTTACAGTGCACACTAAGGAAAGTTGGAATTTTTCACAGGTCTATTACCTGTATTTTGAATTACGTATTGCACTGTGTTGTGTTTCAGAGTTAACAGCAATGTCTATAAACTTAGCAGAAAATGTAGTGACAGTGAATTACCAATACATTTTCCATTTATCTATGGATTTTTTTTCTTACAGTGTAACTTTAAAACATCACACTCACAGTTCTGCTCTTAAACTGACTATCCACACGAATGAGGTTACCTGCATCACTTTGTGATGATGCTTGCTCATATGCTGTTGCTTAAATAGCCAGAAGATCTGTCCCCACAGATGTCACTCTGCATGGCTGGGTGATTTGCATGACAAGAAAACCACATGACATGAAATGTCTCACTGCATGATAGTCATGCTGTGTAGAGATATGCGTTTGTCTGGGGTTCTCAGAGGACACAACTGGCACACCATGTCACAGTCACAACTCACTTTCACCATTACTTTAACACTTTTATAGCTGGGAAGATCATAATACACTTTAAAGGGACACTCAGTAATGTTTTACTAATAATAAAGTACAGTAAAGTGTCCTTAAAACTCGAATGGGATAAAGTCATATCAGTCTTTCAGAAAAGCTGTTTCATATGGTGTGGGTCACCGCTTTATATATAGGTCAATGTGTGATGCTATGGGTTTCTCTTCCTGTTTTATTCTGTCTCTTCAGGTAGTTTTGCTGATTTGCATCTTTATGTGATCTATCAACACTGAAGCATAAGCTATCTATCTTTCTTTCTTACTCATATAGTCATTCAGAGAAAAAAGCCAATATGAATGTGTCCTTTATGTGGTTTGTCAGTTTGTTAGCTTTCAGGGAAATTCGTATCTTGTTTTTTTTTCCACACACACACTCACAAAAATGCTGCAGCCCACACATCACAGACATAAGCATTACAATTATTATTGACATAAAAAGAAAATGTATGCATTTGTGAGAAATACAGTGTTTCGAAACACAGAGGCCTCTCTGTGACTCTGGAGCACAAAAACAGTTTTAAGTCGCTGGGGTATATTTGTAGCAATAGCCAACAATACGTTGTATGGGTCAAAATTACCGATTTTTCATTTATGCCAAAAATCATTAGGATATTAACTAAAGATCATGTTCCATGAAGATATTCTGTAAATTTCCTACTGTAAATATATCAAAACGTAATTTTTGATTAATAATATGCATTGCTAAGAACTTCATTTGGACAACTTTAAAGCCCCTTTTTTCAATATTTTGATTTTTTTGCACCCTTAGATTCCAGATTTTCAAATAGTTGTATCTCGGCCAAATATTGTTTATAACAAGCCATACATCAATGGAAAACCTATTTATTCAGCTTTCAGATGTTGTATAAATATCAATTTAAAAAAATGGACCCTTATGACTGGTTTGTGGTCCAGGGTCACATATCCTGATTGCTTTGGTGAGGATTGTTTAAAAATGAATAAGCTTATGAAAAAATAACACTTCTGAAATTTTAAATGGGAAGAAAAAACATTTGCAATATCTTGTTGAAATCAAAGACTGTGTTTAAAATTGGAAAATAATTTAGAATATTTTGGCTTCTACGTAAGTAAATAAATAAATAACTTTCAGCGTTTAATTGTAATAATTTTTTTGTGCTTTTTAAAAGATAAACAATTGTTCTTCTGTTGGGTTATCACTTGATGTCTAATGTACAATTTGCATCCTGAAATAAAACTTTTGAGTCTCTTTAAAAGTTTGTAGGCATGAAAACTGGGAGAGATGGAGAAAAAAAGGAGGGAAAAAAAGAAAATATTATTTGAGTCCTCAAAAAGCTCCCAAAAAGCCCAGATGTCTGAGAGGCAAAAACACACACACTCAAAGTCACATTTAAAGTGTTTTACGACTCTATTTAAATACAGACAACTGTTATATTCTTAAAGTGTATTTCTTTTTGGGGAAACCCCTGATGCTTTTTTTTCATATGTGGCCCCGTTTATGTGGAGCCGTTACCTTTGAACTCTGCCGTCTGGTTGGATGCCTTTACAAATGAGGTTTTAAGCTGAAGGAACATTATACTTGAAGGTTTTCCCTCTCTCGGTTTCAGACGAGACCCTTAGGAGCAGGCGCAGAGCATGGGAGCACTGTTTAGCTCCCTGTCAGAGTCTGCACAGGAAATCTAGGAAATTCCTGACAGAGATGCGGAAATCCGTCCGCTGTGTGGGGACTTGTGTTATGCACACAGCACACACACTCAAATACAAATACTTCTGTGTGAGGTGGGACACAGATCCAGGAGGATTTCGAAGGATTTTGCTATTATGTGTGCACAGAACTTAGAGAAAAGTAAATATTTTTTTCACATTTCTTTATCACACTAACTCATTCTAAAAAGCCTGTTGAATGTCAATGACTGCCTGTATTTTAATTTGTTAGGTGAACAGTAAGTTTTCAGACTTTCCATGTGTGCCCATGCCTCACAAAATTTTACTGCGCTGCATTTAATCACATTTTTTACAGCTTAACTAATTCAGAAATCTAAACTCCAAACGTTGGAAGTACTGCTGCGTCCTAACCACAAACCCTGTCCGGAAAATTTGGAGTTCCCTGGCAAAGTCTTTAACCCCAGCAATCATGTGAATCCTTTTAATTCTTTTTCGGCTCAGCTTTAAAAGTCAGATGTCACTTTTAATATTGTGGGAACAACATTATTTTTTTCTGAACACGCTTCATCGCCGAAAATCTGCCGTTCGAAGGTTTGGAGTTGGATTTTTTTTAAACATTAAAATGTGATTTATACATGTGATGCAAAGCTAAATTTTCAGCATCATTACTCCAGTCTTCAGTGTCACATGATCCTTCAGAAATCATTCTACCGCACCGAGTAGCATTATAACAGAACTTTCAAATGTATCTAGTATGATAAAACAGCACTGCTTTACCCCACATACGCACGACCGGAAGGAGCGGAAGCGGTCGACTGTGGCATAATAAAAGCTCCGCTGCTTTCGAGCCGTGTGTCGCGCTCGTTCAGCGGCCTCGTTTCGCTTCGACGGCTTTCAGCCTCACCCTGCTTCATTCTACTACGTTAATAAATCATTAGCTCATCCATGAGCATGATTTCTGCCCGAGTCCCGTCGAATTGCATCGGCTGTGGGGATGAAGACCACAACTCCCATGATTCCACACTCAGTCACGGCGTCATCAAACTACGCCTTTGTCTCTTTGTTTATTTTGAATACGTGCCCTCTAGCGGCGAAAATTACATATTGTGCCTTTAAGTGAAATTTTTTATTATCACTGTCAATGGTAAAAACAGTTGTGCTGGTTAACATTTTTGTGGAAACCCTGATACATATTTTCTCAGGATTCTTTGATGAGTATAGAAAGTTCCGCATTTATTTGAAATTAACATTTTTTGTAGCATTTGTAAACAGTAACTACTGTTACTTTTGATGCAATTTAATGCATCCTTGTTGAATGAAAGTATTAATTTCTTAGAAAAAAATCTATTTTTACTGGCCCCACATTTTTGGTATTGTATACAGAAACTGTTGCTGGTTGAAAAAAAAAGTGATCTCCGGTCTAAACTTGAGCCAGGTGGAATCTGAAATATTTATAACACTGCAACCAATCAGTCACTTAAAGAGGCCTGAGTCTGCCTCACCGAAACAAGGAAAAGATAATTGTGAGATTAAGTTCAGATGAATATGATGAAAGGTTTTACGATACAATATGAAGATAAATATGATTTAAAGTTGTAATAATGAGAAACTGCGATAAATATTGACAACTGTAATATGTAAAAGCACAATTGTTTTTTTTTTTTGACATGTAAATGGGCTTTGGTCACCACTATGTATAGTGAAGCATTACAAAGCATTATTACAGTCTCCATTATAATACTGTAGATGTTTTGGCTTTATATGGAAGAGCTGATGTTGAATGACATACACTGGCATGGACATGTGCGTTTCAAAATAAAATTCCTCCTCTATTGTATGAGACTTTTCTAATTGCATTCTTACCTTGACAGCTTACACAATACTGTTGATTGCATGACAGTAAACGCAAGAGTTTTTTGTGTGTGCTGGTGTGACATTTACATTTACCTTCCGTGCGATTTGAATAAATATAGTTCTATCTTAGCTGCATGTGTTTCTATAGCGTGCGCTCGTCTCAGTAAATGTGCACACAACAGCAGGATGTGGACAAATCTGTCTCATGCTGCTACCTTTCAAACAGTTTCATGCAGTTTTACATGATCGCTTGTGTTCGACTTCTCTGTATTTTTCTGATGTTTCCTCCCACACAGCGGTGAGCTCCTAGCTGACTGCTCTCAGATGAACCTAAGAAACAGGAAGTTGAGCACTCTGTTGTCACTAACTCTATCACTGTCAGAGATAACTTGGATTTTATGATTCTGAACTATGATGTAATTTGCCTTACACCTCCAACCTGATCAAAAAAAGCACCTTGGTTTTTTCACAAGTTGTTACTGGAATTTCAAGCTTTATATTAAAATGAAAAAGTTGAATACATTTGCAGTTTGAGATTTAAAGTCCTGTTTAAACTATACATATCTGGCCTTTCCTCTAGATCAGACTATAGACCGTTAAATAGGTTTCTGTTCAGAGAACTACTTTTATTGGCAGTATTACATTTTAACAGCTTGCATTGAAGCTGTGTTTGCATGTTCATTTAATAACTAAAGCATACGGTTTAGTGTCAGCCTTGTGAAACTGTTCAAGTGAAAGCTTCTGTGTGTGTGTGTGTGTAGTGGGGGTGTAGGTTGACTTTAAACAGTAGGCTTTTGTGGTTACCTCTTTTAGTGCAGTGACACTAGACATCGCAAAAGTACATGAAGGTGTAGCTGTAGAAAATGATATAACACACGTTTTTGGGAATCAATGATTTGCTTCAAAATGTAATTTAAGCCTGCAAATGAACTTGAAATTATAAAATATTTAAAGAAACAAGCAAGCAAACAAACAAATAAATACATACATAACTATTAATATTAATGATACAACTTAAAAAATGATAAATAAATATTAATATTAATCATGCCAGAGAACATGGTATTCATTCAATCAAAATACTTTTTTTATAAATAAATACATATTAATGTTCATGTTAATGTTATTATAATTAATAACTAACTTTCTAAAAACTTTTAAACAACTTAAATTTATTTAAAAAAGTTTAAAGTTGATAAACATTTATTGATTGATTTTAAATAAATAAATAAATAACTGTATATGAATAAAAAATAATATTAATGTTCACATCAATATATTAACATTAATATTATTCATATTTTAATGTTCATGTTATTGTTAATATAATTAATAACTAATATTTATTTATTTAAAAACCTAACTTTGTAAAAACTTTTTAAGCAACTTAGCTATAAAAAACATAATTTTTTTTAAATGTTTAAGTTGATAAAAATATATTTATTTATTTATTAATGGATTGAGTTACCAATTGAAATAATAATTTTTTTATTTAAAATGGTAAAACTTAAAAAAAGTATTTTAAGTTTGTAATAAATAAATAGTTTGATATTAATATAAATAATATTAGTTTACATCAATATATTAACATATATATGTATTTAAGATCGTACATTACTAATCAAATAAGTCAATCTGTGAATTTGTGACATTGATCATGTGAAGTCTTTGTACAGATGGTCAGATGTTCTTGGTTCTATTAAAGCATGATGGATCATTCTCAAATCATGCTAGAGAACATGATTATCATTAAAGCGAAATGATTTTTCCCCAACACATGCTTAATCTCATGACTGAGCAATGCCGATAAAACCTCAATTCTCTCTCATCCTGAGTTCCTTTGTTTTCATGTGTTCCAACCAATGGATTGATTGAAAAACGATAGGCCTGCTGCGCTCCTTCCTCAATGCTATACTACGTCAGGCCTCTACGTCATATAGCAACACACAGCCTGGCATCCCCACAAACAGACGCATATATGCATGACAATAGGTGCTTGTTTAGCTCAGACATCACAGTTGCATCTCCCCTTGTGACCTGTTAAACTAAAGTGCACACACTCACATAAACGGACAGCAAAGCCAAAAATGCAGCCCGCAGCTCCCTGTTTTGCCAAAGCAGCAGTCAAGAGTGAGAGAGAGAGAAAGAGAGCAAATGCTCAGTCAAGGTACATTGGTCCTCTAGAGCAAAACAAAGAAACTGAGATTCCATCAGCCATCTGCCAGCAAACATTTCTCAGAGTTTAACTATTTAAGCAGTCAGATTTGCCAGGGAGGCCTGCACAAGCCAATTTCTGAATTGGGTAAGAAAAATAAACTCCATTCAGTTTGTGTATTCCCTGAAAATGACATTACACAACTTTACTTCTCAAGTAGGCTTGTCTTGTTTTAAGGATGTTTAGACATTTCAAACAAAGAAAGACTTGGGAGAGCTTGTCATTCCTTAAAACTTGATGTAACCACTTTAGGTCAAGCAAAACAGTCTTACATAAGCTATTCCCAGAGAGGCAGACAAACCAATGCAGGAATGCCCTTTTCTCATTAAACTCAATCTTCTTCCCATTACATTGTCCTCTCTCTTGCTCTCTCACTCCTGTTTAGGCTGTCACATGGCCACTTGGCTCTTTGGTTTTAAACTCATCATACATGTCTGGTTTGAAGAAACATGATCTGGACTGCAGCACATGGACAGAAAGCAGAAATGAAAGAAGTGCGTTTTCCCCAATTGAATCTATATCTATCTATCTATCTATCTATCTATCTATCTAGTCAGCTTGTCACCCTTTGTAAAGGCCTGTTTGATCAACCTAGTCAGCGCTGCATCACCTGGATACCAAAACTGTTTATGAAAGTAAAATGCTATATACACACACCATATTGGTATCTGCAAAAACTAATTACCTTATGAGTGTCAGGATTCCTGTCATTCCAGCTGGCTACAGAACACACCCTCTCTCACTCCCTGTCTGCCAGTAATCTTTGTTTTTGGTTTTATACTTTCGCCCCTTCTGTTTCTATGTGATTTGCTTGTATAACTTGCCTGGTACACTATAGACCCATGAGATTTAATTGATGTTGATGCTTCATATCAAAGGGACTGTGTGTCCATGTGTGTGTGTGTGTGTGAGAGAGAGAGAGAGAGAGAGAGAGAGAGAGAGAGAGAGAGAGAGAAATGATTTAGTAAAGAATGAGGCAAGTCAAGGTAGGGCACTGTCTGTTTGGTTGCCAGTGACAACAAAGGAATCAACAGACTTGGAGTTGAGTGAACAAATCTAAAAAGAAAGAGTGTTTTTCAAAATGTGACACAGTGACAGAAAATATGAGTGAGAGAGGAGGGAAGACGAGAGATTTTAGTGCTGATATTCCCATATGGCAAAAAGTAAATAGGCCTAAATAAAATATTCAAAAGTAAAGAATAAAATAAAATAAAAAATCTTTGTGCAAAATCTTTGATGTAAATAGCACGGTTGAAAGAAATATTTTTCTTAAAATATGTTTTGAATCCTTAAAAATTAAAAATATATTTTTGCTGAAATGTATAATTTTAAACATATTTTGGATATAATGTTTTGTATTTGACAATACTACAGAACAAGTAAAAAATAGAAAAAATAAACAGTTTTGTTATGTACATATATGTTCCAGATATGTGCTTTGAATGTAGTACAACATTTTGAAAAACATTTAATCTGATTTTTTGCATGACAAATTTGCTACAGAGGAGTTGAGAATACAAAATGTGTCTATTACTGACCTTTCTATAACCCCGCCTCCTTCAAGGATTCTACGCTCCCATTGGCCGCATCTTTGGGGGCGGGGTTTGTAATGAGCCTCGTGCTTGGGAATGTTAGTCCGCGTTCTCAAACTGAGTTAGCGCTGCTTGGACGCAGGCATATCGGTGAGCTGACGCGGTCCTCAACAAGTTCTGTGAGTTTCTTGGAAACCATTAAATAGTTTCAGAACCTTTGCACCGCTTTAAACGCTGTGATAAACTTGTAGCGGCAAATATTTTGTTTTTGAAATTTTGCCCGTGCAACAGTTAATTTAACTAAGCATCATCCATTTTTTTACAACACAGTTTGCTTGAATAGCGCTCCATGATAGTGACCTGATGGACTAAACGTTTGTATTTCTACTCAGTGCTCCGGAGAACGCCAGGCATTATCCTGCAGCAGGACTGTAACGGCGCAATGATGAACAGGAACGGAATGGTCACAAAGATTCGCACGCGGATAAGGACCGACCCCTTCAAGAACAACTATGATCTGGTCGGCAAAGAGCTTGGCAGGTAAACCACTGTAAATTATCTACACTATAGACGAATTAGCGCGTTTAAAAGATTCAAATGTGTACAATAAATGTAGTCATATGCCTGCGGGCAGTTTCACAAAGTTGAGAACTGGCGTGAGATTTAATTGGGGAGTGAATCACTGCCAGCTGGAAGCCAAAAGAGATTTGTTTGGCTCCAGCACGTGTAATCTGAGGATCAGACAGATAGATTTTAGCCCTTATTGCAGCTTGCCAACATTGCAAACGAACTACACTAATTTATAAAATTATCCAAACTGTCTGTTAATCGCACACTTGTGCATCTTTGCGTTTATTATAATGGGACCGTTCTCTGGCTCGCTTAGTTCCCTTGCAGTGTAGATCAACAGAGGCTGCAATCAGGTGAATTAGTAGAGTTTCTTTTCTAAACCAATATGTTAATTCAACGAATCGTTGTCGTTCACTTCCATGCATTGACTCATATTTTCGTCCACTGAAGTTTTGTGAAACGGATAACTGCTTTATTGACTTTATTTGCGAAACAATGGGTACCAGTGACTGCTGTGAGGAAGTATTTCATTGGTTGGTGCTCTGAACGACCACAAGCCAGTCGGTGTTTTGTGTTTTTTTTCTGAATAAAGACAATTAAATTGACATAAAGAGGTTATTTAGATTGTTGTTGTTGTTGTTGTTGTTTTACAGTATGGCTTGATGCCCTGCACCACAGTTGAAAACCTGACAATTATTTTAAATTTGTGAGGGAAATGCTTATTTATAGACTTATAGATTCGTTTTTAGTCAAACTATAGACGCATATTTAAATAAAGGATACTCAGACTTGTTTTGTTAATGAACGAATCATTTGTGTAAAGGATTCATTGATCATTACAGCCAAATTGGCTTGTTGCCTACTGAACGAATCGTTTTAGTGAATGGATTCAAACGATTCGGTTCACCGGGATGAATCAAACAAAGGTGAACCACCGTACATTCTTATTGGCATTTTCCAGGCGCCCCTTGTGCCTGACCAAACCACACTTGGATCCTCTCAGCGTGTGTTCTCAAGTAAACAATGAATGTAAAATGTTCATTCAGAGCCGCACGGGACCAGTGTGTGATGGATATAGCACTGCTTGCCGTGACATTGTTCTCTAATGCTCCACTGACTAATTATAGACAAGATGGTATCGTTTGACCACTGTAACTTGTTTTCTCTTGGGCAGATGTGTTAATTTAAACATTCATGCTGTGCTTGTTGACAACTGCATGGTCTGTTTCTGCTGCCTTTAGGTGAATTTTGTTTTCCAGGTTTCTGGATTTTAATTCTCATTGCCTTTTCCACATCATTTAACCCAATTTGATGGGTAATTTGTGGATTGGGTTGTAAAATGTCTCGATTTGGACTGGATTTAGCTGGCATTTGGTTCTCTCTGAAACTTAACGTTTTGCCACACACTATGCTAGATGGCACTATTTACTCATGCCTTAGAATCCTTACAAGTTTTTCCTGTAATTAAAGCGCACGAAAAGACCACATGCATGAGTCACAAGGCAAGCCGTTATTTTTATAATGCAGCCTATCTGATTTGCTTACCTTAGTGGTGAATTGAATGAGGAATGCAGATGTTTATCCCTTTTCCTCCTTTCCTTTATCATATGTCTACAAACATCATCTTCATAAAAAATGTAGCCTTGCAGCAGAGAAGTTCACAGTGAGCTGAGTGGGCCAGCTTGTCCTGTGATTTCCTCTGAGTGCAGCAAATCTTTCTTTAGTGATAGGTCACCTTTTAAAATCATTCTTCAGCTTGCCACATGAACATAACATACTCGTTGGCCTAGATTTTTCCTGCATTTAAACCAACTTAGATGGTAAAATGTATGTTTCTTGTGTGTGTGTGTGTGTGTGGCTGAACACACTCGTCTTACTGAATGGCCAAACCATCTGGCCCTGTTGTCAGCACTCCATTCATTTGACACAAAGCTCCAACAGCAATTTCCTTATTATTCAGCGAGATCAAATCCAAAGTTTGTTCCCAGACAACTTGTTTTAGTTGATGGAAGATCAGTTTAGTTATCAGTCGTGTTTACTTCTGTTTCCATTTCCAGTCATTTTCTCCCCCTTATTTCTGAATTTTTCTGATTTATAACAATAGTACTTATTCTCATTAATGTTTTGAGAACCAAAAGTTGTCACTGGTGCGGAAATGGACGCTGTGAGAGAACAAAGTGTGGAATGCTGTAATAAACTTATGTCCATTCTCCTTGAATATCTCCATAGCTGGTTACCTGACATACAGTGTAGTGGATGTCCTAGTTCATTAAAGTTCTTGTGAGTTGTGTCCCAATTCGGTGCGATTAGAGGGTATTTTTAAGCATATCATCTTTGGAGCTCCTCTAGAGTATCCAAAAATGAGTCTGTCCCCAACCTTCAAAATCCTACCACTGATCATGCACCAAAATTTATTTGAGGAACTACATCCACAGATAGCTTCATGTACAACCTCATCAGTCCTAGAACTACCTTTTCACAAGATTTCCGTTGACTTCATACATGTTTTCAACCTTTTTTTTTTTTTTTTCCTTTTTTTTTATGAAACTCAACACTTTTTTTTCTCTTGCTGTGTGGCTGTTTTGGTAATCTGCACTTTTTATCCTCAGGAAGCCAATAAAGTTCATGAGTTCAGCTGAGAATTGAGTGATCCTCTAGCCGAGGTGGTCTGTGTGAGGAATGTTTTACTGCAGAATTCTGGGTTGCTGACTGAGCCTTCTGCCATACCGGTAGCAGACAGGCCAGCTGTGCATGTGATTCAGTCCTTCGCTTAATAATGGGGTTGTACGATTTCCCTTTAATAACGGATTGAGATTGTATATCTTTGTGTCTAAATGGTCCTGTGTTTGTGTGTTCATGCACACGTGCATGCTTTTGGTCTTTTAAATGTTTATCCATTCTTTGACTTTCAAAGTGAACATGTTTCTACCATCTGGCCATGAGAATGAAACCGAGAGATGGAGACCGATAGACTGTGAAAGGAGACGCTAGGTGTGATTTTTGCACAGGAAGTCTAACCACCAGAGTATCTGGGTCATCTCCAAAGATGAATGTACATTTCCTGCCCAGTCATTGTTTTAGATTGAGGCTGACCGTATTCATTGGCATTTCAGAGTATTGTGGTATTTGACTGAATTCTCATTCATCTTTGCAGTGCTGAGCATTATTGGTTTGACCCTTTTTTTTTTTTTTGGAAGAACTTTGAAGAATGCCTGACTTTTCAAACCAGCTCTATTCACCCCTCTGAGAAGAGGGCAGGAGAAATGTGAGGTTGGCAGAATTATGGCAGCAGTGCCCTTTGACTTTGTCAACTCTCAATTCAACACTCTATGGGTGTTTTGCAATTCAGAAATTATAAACTCTTATGTCTGCAGCAGTCAAAACATTTTTTGTTCAGGATAATTTCCTACTTAACAACTGGGTTGTTCTGAGAGTTGGCATCGTCACATGCGGTTCTTGTACTCCATGTGAACTCTGTAGTCCGACTGTGTTCTGAGCTCAGACGCTGGAACATGCTCGCTTCACATCGATCCTGCCAACCACACTCACGTTTAACAGGAAGATCATTTCAACACTGTCAATGGATGCATTTTGGCTTGCACCCTTGGAAATTTTCAGGGACTTTTGTAACGGTTTGCAATCAGGGGGATTGTTAACATCAAAACCCAACAACAAAAGCTTTTTAAAGCCCCCATATTTTTCAAGTTGAATGGTTTGTGGCCAAAAATGACAGCCTATCTTTAGCAGATATACATATTAAAGTAGTCTATTTCTTTTGGCAAATTTGGCCAAAATGTTTCAATTTATGAGCCCATAAAATGTTCTATACAATGAGTGTTCCCTCCCCTGCTTTTATTCACTTATTTATTATTTAAATTATTTTATTTTAGTATTAAGTAATTAAAAAATGTATTTTAGTATATTAACTAATTATTTTTAAAATTTCATTTTAAAAGGTAACCCCTTTTTAAGTCCTTCCCTGTCTTTGTTCAATAGCAAATATGTCAACACAGGAAGGACAGCTTTGCTTGGCCATTTGATTAGGTCTTTGAGATGCCCAACTGAAGCTACGTCCGGAATCTTTATTTTCCACCTGTCGTTTTGCGTGTCCGTGTTAAACTTTTAAGTAGGGTGTTAATGGAGACGTTGATGGGAAGAGACGAGCAGTGGACAGAGGAGAGGTCATTCAGGGGGGCTGTATTTTGTTTGTAAGTGTCATGTTTGGTCATTGGCTGAACTAGACGGTGGGAGGAGTGGACACCGTTGACTCTCAATGGAGGAGTGTTGGGTGGTCTGTCTGTTGGGGTCTCTACCACACACACAAACTGCTGTCTCTTTATGAGATGGCCTGTGAAGAGGAGGTGTGGTTAAGAGCCATTTGTCCTTCTCGCTGTCAAACAAGAGAATGTCCACGCTTACAGGCCTGTTCTTTGTGTGTGTGTGTGTGTGTGCAGCGCCCTGTGTGTCTTTTGACTGATAGATGAGGTGATGGGAGGTCAGATGAGGGAGGTGGCAGGAAATTGGTGTGAATGAGCCTGTGTGTGTGTAAGTGCCCTCAGAGCTCAGACGGCTCCAACTGTCATTCTTATCATTCGGATGTCAGGCTCCCATTGCAAACGAAGAAGAGAAGGGAGGGAATGATCATGTCAAGAGCAAAATTGACAGGTTAAGAATGAATACAAAGATGTTCACAGTTCATCATCAATGGGCCGATGATCTAATAATGATGACAACACCAACTTTGACGTCAGTTCGTACTGTGCATGTAGAAAAAACGTATTAAAGGAGCTGTTCACCTATTATTTGTCATTGCTTATTCTGTTCCAAACTTGTATGCTGTTGTTTGAGTAAAAAAAGGATTTTGATTAGATTTTTGTGGCAGATCATGGCTGTTAAGCTACAAAAAAGACAAAAATATGATAGTTGCCATAAAATTAGTGACTCATGTTCTAATGTTATGTGATTTTAAAACGTTTTCATTTGATGAACACTTCCTTGTAAAAGTGGATTGAAGATTTGCTTATTGTGTGTGTGTGTGTGTGTGTG
>NW_015541005.1:2812215-2844592 GCF_001515605.1 Sinocyclocheilus anshuiensis | reverse complement strand
TGTGAGAGAGAGAGAGCGTGTGTGAAAGATGCAGCATTTATAAAAATAAAAAAAAAACTCGACAAGTGTCTTATCAGTCTGCAACACTCTTAAAACAAGTCATTATCACCATGCTAACTTTATGAACCGCTTTTGCATGCTCAGCCCTCTGCTATTTAATGAATGAAACCCTGTAAAGAAAAAAAGTTATATTTAAAACTAAATATTTGAAAAGTTTTAGAAATTATTGCTCTTAAATTATTTTTTACTTCTCAATATTTATTTTTCTTATTTGTATATAATACATATATAAAATATTTTTTTATTAATTTTTTAAGTATGCTGCAAATGCTTGATCGGATCCAATTGTTCTGGAGAGCTGTGTAATAAAAGTTCATGTTTAATGGTTCAACGTGAATATCATTACTCAAACTGCTTGTATTGTGAGTTCCTCATTTTCATTCCCCAAACATTTCCTAAACCGTTTATTTAATCACTCTTGTGTGTATGTTTGTGTGCACGCAGGGGCAAGTTTGCAGTAGTGAAGAAGTGTGTGGAGAAGACTACTGGCAAGGAGCACGCTGCAAAGTTCCTGCGGAAAAGGCGGAAGGGTCAGGACTGCCGCGGCGACATTCTGAACGAGATCGCAGTGCTGGAGTCAGCCAAGGCGAATCCCTATGTGGTGGCGCTGCACGAGGTCTACGAGACCACCACAGAGATCATCCTCGTATTAGAGTGGTAAGACACGCACTCACACAGTTATGTAGTTACATGCCCTGATGGCAAAAGTTAAGGGCTATGCAGAGTGTTTTATGATGACTTGGACATTGCGCACCATAATTTTGTTATTCCGAGTCACCAGGGCTTTTGAAGATTAGAATTACAGGCACAAAGAAATGGCACAGCGGGTAAATCAAAACAGGAATTTTTCATAACGCTGTTGTTTGAAAGCGTGTTGTTTGTCTGTACCTTTCTGAAGGTTACCGCAGACCACAGTCGAGCTAGTTCCTCTTTTAACTGAGTGAGCTGAATGTTCCAATACAACAACCATAAAAAGAAATCAAAGAGACAAATGTATAAATTCCCAAGTGAGAATGTGGTCTTCTTGTGTTTGGTCCTTGTGAAAGGTCAAATCCGAACGCAAAGTGAGTGCAGTTTTTCTGACCACACTGCAACTAGGCCAAAATCATACCAAACCTGTTTCCTTAGCCATGCCGTTTTCTGCTGAACTTCTCAGGAAAAACGTGCAGCAGACCTGACTCAGACCTGACCGATAGATGTAAAGCCATGTGCGTTTTCATGAAATCCTACGTTCACTGTATTACTCATCAAATAAAAATAGCTCATCCTTACATTGTTCCAAACCCATGTGGCTTTCATTGTGTAATGCAAAACGAGTGCTAAAAGTTTTGATACTTTTGTCCTTTTTAAAGCTTGTAAGCTCCTGTCTCCATACATTACGCAATTAAATGCAAAAGAGCAGTCAGGACATTCTTTAACATTTTTTAATTGAAAAAGCGGTAAACGTAAAAATGTAAAATCACGTAAAATATCACAAAGTTGTCATGCATTTGGAACAACGGGCTGTAAATGTACACTTTTTGTGAGTTTTTCATTTAACACTTTGACGTTCACCACATATTTGAGAAAACAGTTTACTGTATATGTTCAGCTGAAGCATAATCGCACTATTTTAGTTTTTCCAGTAAAACAGAAGCTGATAACGTTTACTAATGAGGAGGAAATGACAGGTCGTTAAGTTTAAACGCTTTTCATAAGCTCTCTCTGTATCTATCATTCAAATCTCCCTTATTTTTTCCCCTTAATTTGTTGAAGGAATTTTATGTTTTTCCCCTACTATCTGTTATTGCCAATTCTGCATTATATCAACAACCTGTTTTTTTTTTTTGCATATTGTGTGTGTTGATGTGTACAGAGAGGCAGGATGCTGACTGGTTGAATGACGGCGGTTTTGAGAATTGGTAGATCATATCTCTCGGTCTGAAAGGTAACATGCCACAAAAAAACAGTCAGTCCACTTGCTGCACACGGCTAAACCACTTCCTCTGAAGAGACAGCTGTGTGTCAATCTGTCACTTGTAAGCACGCACATCGGCATCTGTGCAGACAACCTGTGGAGTAAGTTTACCTTATAAGGAAGGAAATGCTTCTCGTTTTTCATCAATTGTTGTGCAAGTTCAGTCGCATCAGTCAAAGTCATGGTCTGGTTGTTCTGTTTACCCATAGCATATATAAATATATATAGGCTAAGTCTGACATTTATATTTATAAATTAATAAATTGTCATATCTTTATTCAACTTTCTCCCATCTCCCGACTGCATCTCTGGAGCTCAGCCACAGTGATCTTTGGGTTCTTCTTTACCTCTCTCACCAAGGCTCTTCTCCCCCGATAGCTCAGTTTGGCCGGACGGCCAGCTCTAGGAAGGGTTCTGGTCGTCCCAAATGTCTTCCATTTAAGGATTATGGAGGCCACTGTGCTCTTAGGAACCTTAAGTGCAGCAGAAATTTTTTTGTAACCTTGGCCAGATCTGTGCCTTGCCACAATTCTGTCTCTGAGCTCTTCAGGCAGTTCCTTTGACCTCATGATTCTCATTTGCTCTGACATGCACTGTGAGCTGTAAGGTCTTATATTTTTATATATATATAAAATACTTAATAAATGGTGAGAAAGTTTAGCCCCACTTTTTTTTTTTTGGTTTAGCATGTTTGCATATTTCTGTGTCTACTTTCGTGTTCGAACAGTCTGTCTGGTTTGGTAAGGAACAATGTGTCCAATTCTTTTTACTCTGGTTTTCTGTTGTTAGTTAAATCCTCAAACTTGATGTAGGCAGGTTTAGCAGTAAAAACCAGTTAAACCGAAGAGACACAGACAGAAAGAGACGCTTCAATTTCCATTTCCTGTGGCTTTTCTTCTAAAAGCAGAGCTGAGACGTACTCGCGCTTGCATGTGCAATGCATCGCCACATCCTCTGTTGTCAGAAACGAACTGAGTTCTCACCATTTGCTGCCATTTAAAGTTAAAACCCTAGCTATTGTAAGACTGAGAATAGGAAAGGTCATAATTACACATTTACCATACATACGGACACCCCACACAAATTTGCGGCGAAACACCAGCACAGGCTATTACATAAACACACTGGCCACTGCTAGGCCACATCTACATGTGTTTGGTGTAAAATGAGATTTTAGGATGTTTTTGGGACTGGCTGTTAAATTTAAAATGAAGTATCAAGTAACAGGCCTAACTGTAGGTTAGAGAGAGTTCATCTTCTTAAAACTATTATTCTTACTTTTAAGCAGTCTGCATTTACTTTAAAGGATCTAGAGACCAGAATAGATATTTTATGGTGATCTCTTTTGTTTTGGGCAGGAAAAAGCAACCACCCACAACATCATAGCAGAATTTATCTCCGAGAAGGCATGTTATTTGGAAAAAATCTGTTTTTCATTCCTTAAACAAAATGAAAGGGGCCCTCCCTTGCTCAAAATTTGCCATTTATCTTTCTAGGAAAGCTCTTATGCAAGTCTTTTTGTCATAAGTCTTCGTCTTCATCACGCTTCTCTGTTTTCCTCATCTGCTTGATCAGATGCCCTCAGAAGTCTCTGAAATGGACCTTTCAATGGCTTAAAGTCCTTTTGACTGATGCAGATGTACAGTGTCCAACTGCCTCTGGTTCAGCACACCGTTGATACCCCAAAATAAAGCCAGAGAGACAAGACATCTGGCGTTTAAAGACTTTTTCACAGCTCGTTCTTTTTGAGCAGCTTGGAAAGTGAGTTTGAACACAGTTCATTTACTGTAGGAATCTTGTGATCTTCTGAAACAGAATAATTATTAGTACCAATACCAGATGCACCATAAATTAAGGGATTTTAAGGAATATCAACATTAAAATCCCTTAATTTTGGGGATTTTTGGGAAAAAAATGAATATATAATGAATAACTTTTGGTGTTGATCTAAATTCGTTTGTCGAGTATGTTACCATTTGGTTAGTATGAAAGCAGTTTTGATGCAGTCCACAGTAGGTATGCATACAAGCCATCCTATATTCGTGGAATTGAATCGCTAGCGACGACAAACGTGTTTCTCAGAGTTGCTGATTTCCAGATAGTTTGCCTTTTGGAGAGCATTCTTCACATTAGAGCTGCGCGATTCTGGATAAATTGAGAATCATGTTTTTTATATATAAATTGGAGAGCACGATTCTCTCACGATTCTGAAGAAAAAAGATTAGAAAACTCAACAAAATAACATAATTTACTAGTGGTTCTGACAAAATGTTCATTGCTTAAGTCTTCAAAAAATAAATTCATTTGAACAAAAAAAAAAAAATGAAATTGAGTCAGTCTCAATTCATAAAGACCTGTTTTACAATTGGAATCTCCTGAATGAATGATTCAATGACAAATACTTTTTTTAAATGGGCAGTTGTCGCCACGTCCTGGAGGAAGAGTATATGCGTTACAATACATACAAGTGTTAATATACTTTAATTTTGATCGCTACTGTAGAGAATAAGTGTTTATACTCAAACTATAAACTTTTATCCCATGTTATTTAAATGTCTGTGACACAGAAATAATGATGTGTGGTTGAAAAGACTGTTTGTGTTGCTCTTTCTGGATCAGCAGCAGCATGAATTATTCATTAACATGGATAGCGACAAAATGTGCTTCTCATGCTACACTGACACTCGCAATGTGAAACAGTCGTAATAGACATAGCTGAATCGTTGTCATTCAGGAATAAGATCGCGTGGATGTTTGAATCGAGATCGCGATCTTTAAACAATTAATTGTGCAGCTCTACTTCACATCTTTTGCAAGACCCTTTAAGTCCGAGCACTCACTCTCGTCTTCTCGTGAGAGGGGAAATGCGCTCTTGGTGGTCTTGGGTAACGGATGAGCATATTTTTATCCTTGCTTTCTGTTCCAGAAAAAGAGTTTGAGCGACAAATCTTTGCCTTTGCTCCAAATTCTCATGGCTTCAAAACCACAGAGTAAACTTGCAATTCCTCTGACAAACGTTCAGCTTTAGTTTCATCGCTCATCGTTTCGTTTACCATTGCAGTGGCATTTTGATTTGGGGAAATCAATAAAAATGGGATGTCAACATCACCAGTCTGTAAGTTTGATTGATTTTATGCAACGGCAGCTCTTCTTGAGTCAATCATAAATCCGAGTCAGCCCATTGAACCACTTTATGGATGCTTCGAAATTTTCTTTCACACGCACAACGAAACCAAAACATGTTTTTCTGTACATGAAAGGCTGTGAGGATTTGACCCTGCACATGTGTGAGCATTAACAGACCTCTTTGGGGTTTGTTTTGCTGCTGTTACTTTAGAAGACCAGGGATTGAGAGTGGAGGGTTTATTCCATTAGGGTGAAGGGCTTGAGTTGTTGTGATGTGTTTGATTAAAAGGGGATGAAAGGTTCTCAATATCCCAGTGTCCCTACTTTATAAGCCTCTAGTTGCTCATCTGATAAGCGATACCCAGAATTCCCTATTTATACAGCTGGATTCAACTGTTATGTAACACGCACCACACACAAATACATAGACTCTTCACTGAAACACATGAACGTGAGTGTCTATTGGATCGTGTGTGTGTGTGTGTGTGTGTGTGTGTGTGTGTGTGTGTGTGTGTGTGTGTGTGTGTGTGTGTGTGGGTGTGTGTGTGTAGCCCAAAATCCACTACACATGGCCCTGATTTTCCCAGTCTTTCATCGCCCAAAGGAGTATCCGCCTGCAAATCCTCATGGTAACCTTCGCTACGGTTATGCAAGGATGAAATCCCCCCCCTCCGTCGGTACCGAGAAGTCTCTTCTAATTTTATAATTAGCTGCCTTGTCATGAGAGGCCCAATTATAATGTATTGAAACGAGTGCAAGCACCTGGCGTAGAGTTCAAACCACTCAACATGTGGGTGGAGTACCTATGTACTGTTGATTTCTCGGTAAAGTTATTGTTTTACTGAGCTCATTATATGCTTGATATGGCTTAAACACCGATATCAGATGGGACAATGAAACACACCTCACCCTCATCTCTGAAACTATTATTCTAGGGTGGTTGAGGGTGTGTTTGTGTCTTTTTGGGTGTCTCTAATCATATGTATTTAATAGGAATTTTTTTTTTGTGCAGCAAGACATAACTTAGAACCATGTAACACGTGAGAATATAATTTGAGATCTAAATTGTAATCCTCTCACTCTTTTTCTGTCTTTCAGTGCTGCCGGAGGTGAAATTTTTAACCAGTGTGTTGCCGATAATGACGAGGCCTTCACCGAGAAAGACGTCATCCGATTGGCCAGGCAGATTCTGATGGGCGTGGCCTGTCTCCATCAAAACAACGTAGTTCATTTGGACCTCAAGGTGAGTGTACTGTTTGTATGTTTGTGCACATATAGATGATGATAATGCTTCAATCAGAGGCCTGGAATGTCTCGAACATCTTTTTGACCATTCTTGGCAGTGTGGGATTGAATCAAAACAGTTTTGTTATAACTAATATGCCTGAAAGTCACTTGAGGGCTAAAACATCTCTGCTATCCCTTTTTTTTTTTCTGAGATGGGGTGTGTGTGTGTGAATTCAAATGCATTAATGTCCAAAGTAATTGATTAAATCGCTGTATTATGTCTGTGTATGTGGGCGTAACAAAGAAAGGAACTACAAATAGTTTCCCCTCTGTGCTGTTTCGGGCTATAGTACACCCAGGATTTTTTTTAATTTGGTTTAACAACATTTATTGCATAAGGCGGAGGTCAGCAAAAAAGTTGGATAACATTTGCAAATTAATGAGACTGAATGACTTTTGCTAGTGTTCTTAAGACCGTTAGCCACACTGTTGTAATAACATCAAGTGCTTCAGTCTAGTAATGTTACTAATTTCATCAAGCATGTGTGCACGCTTGAGGTGGAAACCGTTTGATAATTGGTTAATGGGGCATTTAAAGAAGGGTACTTCACACGCAGCTATTGGATTCAGTTAAAAACTAAATACATGAAATATTAGTACCGGTAATTTTTCTTAGTGTTGTTTTTTTTTTTATTATTGGGTAAACAGGTTCTGCTCTCCTGCAATTCAGTGTTTGCTCTCTCTCACACTCGTAATGTCTTCTCCAGCCTCAGAACATCCTGTTGACGAGTGCTCAGCCGCTGGGTGACATCCGTATCGTCGACTTCGGCTTGTCTCGGCAGGTGGACAGTGTGTCAGAGGTACGGGAGATCCTGGGCACTCCCGAGTATGTGGGTGAGTCGGACCTCCTTCATTTGCAAACCTCCAATGCTCCCACGCACAGCATTACTGCTGCAAAAACGGATATGTGAAGTCTTAGCTCAGTATGGTGGCGAGGAGGGGTGAACCGAAAGCTTGTGTAAGACTAGTGAAACTTCACGTGACTATCGACTTGGTTGTGACTCCCTCAGTCTTAGAAAATCAGTAGAAAAACCAGGCAAAAAATGGTAAACATTTTCTAGCCTTACCTACAGTACATGTGTGTCAGGATTTTTTTTTTTTGTATCATTGATTGTTTTTGAACACTTTAGTATCAGACTGCTGCGATACTGAAAATGGACTTTTTTTTGTGTGTGTAGCTGTGTTGTGAAGGGTAATGAGACGTTTGTTTCTCTTTCCTTTAGCTCCTGAGGTCCTGGACTATGAGCCCATCAGCACAGCTACTGACATGTGGTAAGTTGAACTCTTTGAGTGTCCAGAGTCCAGACGTGTGTGTGTGAGAGAGAGAGTTTGTGATATTTGACACACATGTTGAGGTGTTATAAAAAGGTCATGTATCGTTGTGGTGACATCTGGATAAATGGGCCTATAAAAGCAGATACAGGTTGCATGATGCATTTCTGTAATCTAGTTGTATAATAAATGTGTCCGTGTTTATCTGCATGGTAAAAAGTCAGCATGTGCAATCAGTTTACAACCCTCTGATAATCTAGAATGTTCCCTAGAGAACGTTCGCATGCATTTTAAATGATGTAAAAGGTGGTTTTCACGGTCATTGTGCCTTTTTTTTTTTCTCCATTCATTAAACAACATACCATTTCCTGTCTTTCATATTTTGACGTTTATTAGTGGCGCTCACTAAAACAATCACTATTACTTTTGTTCATGCCTAAGGGTTTAGAACAAACCTCTAACCCCAAGTAAGGATTCTTGCTGTAGTTTGAAGTTCCGATGTAACAGAAGTAGTGACAGATCTATTCTTCTGTATTGGAATGTACCAATTGTACGAAGTTATGAAATAATTATAAGTTTAAATAAACGGTAGAAAATAAAATAGATATGCACAATAAATTGTTCAATATAAGATCTATAGCATGCGTTTAGAATATAGGTTTGATTTCCATTTCATGTCCACTTTCAGAATTAAACTTTTTAACCTATATGACTTAAGTGTCTTATTACTTTTCTAAGCCTAACTCGTTAAAAAAAAAAAAAAACATGCTTGAAACCCAAGCTGGTTTCCTGGTCTTAGCTGGCTTAAGCTGGTCTCCCAACCAAACCAGCTAAGAAATGCCCAAAATCCAAAACCGGACCATACTGGAGACCAGCTAAAACCAGCATTTTTTTTTCTTTTAGCAGGGTAGGCTTATTGATTATTATCATGTGATAAAACATCACATTTGAAGGCGTGTTTTTCTGCCGTACTGATCTGTGTTGCTGCTTTTCCCCTACAGGAGCATTGGGGTGCTGATTTACGTGATGCTCACAGGCGAGTCGCCTTTTCTGGGAGAAGAAAAGCAGGAGACCTTCCTGAATGTGTCCCAGGTCAATGTGGACTACTCTCAGGACGTCTTTCAGGGCATCTCTGACCTTGCTGTAAATTTCATCCAGTCCCTGCTCATCAAAAACCCCAGGTAGGAATAGTTGGCTGTTATTCGTGAATGTGGAAGTGAAACGACATTGTGATGCTCTAGTTTTGTTTTGGCAAGCTTACATAACCTGATTGATGGAGTGGCTTCAGTTGGCTCTGCTCCAGACATGTAATTTCACGCTTCAGTCTCTCATTAAAATGTCTTGAATATACCGTGAAATGAGCCTTGCAGTCTTACTTTTTCCCCACATCCCTGGGCTTTTTTGCTTTAACTGATGAATGGTAAAAGCCTTTTTAGGCCTGCTGGTCTAACAAATAGCAGTCCAGAGCTTCTGCCATCACTGCTATATGAGAACAGATAGTAGCATGGTCTCTGATCCAGAACCATAATCTGCACTCCATAAAACTTAATGCTTGTAGATCATCGCCACTGAGAAAGCAGGAGAGGAAAAATGATAGCTTAAAGCAATGTGGAAAAATTCCTCTGAGTGTGAGTAATTGGGGAAGGAAGAATCTGGGAACCTAAACGAGAGAGTGCTGAGAGTCTTTCATTTTTGCAGACTGGTGGAGAAACCAAATGCTGATGAGAACCTTAGTGCATCATTTCACAAAAAAAGCACACTTTTCTCACACTTTATAATTTTTCATCATAGGCCAAATTCGCAGTCTTTGCTCACTTAATAAGCAAAGTGTTATCCCAAATAAAGTTTTTTATTTTTATTTTATTCATTTACCCAAACAACATATTTTTCTTACTTTTTTTCCTATTTTTTAAAATAAATAAATAAAATAACCTTTTATTTAATCCCCCCCCTCCCTTTTTATGCATAGTTTTCATTATATTTATTCATTTACTCAAAACTTGTTTTTCTTTTCCTGGCATAACATTACTGCCAATATTAATGCATAAGTTTTTTTTTTTAGATTTTTGCAGTATAATTTTGTTGTAGTATTATCATTTCATGTGCCAATATAAGAATGTGACTCGTCAACTCTGTTGTGACCAGTCCTGAGTTGTATGTTGTACAATCTGATTTAAAAGATGCTGCATAATATTGCACATCTGACAAAAAAACCTAAAAAAAAATCACAATATGTTGAACAGCCTTCCCCCCCCCTCTCTCTAGAAAACGAGCAACAGTGGAAGAGTGTTTAAATCATCCCTGGTTAAGGCTCGACTCTCATCACCACGCTGTGGAAGCTCCTCTAGATGAGCAAGAAGCCAGCCAATCCGAATCAGAGCCTGAAAGTCCCGGCCCTTCCCCAGAACTTGTCGTCATCCCTTCATATCCCACCTGCCCAGGCCAGGGGGAGCTGAAGACAGGACGGGACACTTTCATTTTCACAGAACCGTTCCCACCTCATCCCGAGATACAACAAGAGCTCATCTGTTAAGCAACAGACTTTATTGCCCAAACCGAGGGCCTCTGTGTTAAAGACCGAAAGACTCAACCTGCCAGACTGGTCTGGCCTAGTTTGGACTGGACAGCGGTGGTCTACTCGGGTGTTTGCAGCACCGTTTGTATGTGCGTGTGAAGTCTTTGTGTCGTCTTGTGTGGGATACAGAGCCGTCCTGGTCTGTGAATGCGAGTTGACCTCCCTTCTGACCGCAGAGGTGTGCGCGTGTGTCTACAACAGATCTGAAAGAGATTAAGCCCCTTAATAAAGCATTCTTAAGCTCTTGGTCAAGGTTCTTAACTCCTCAATGCACCGCAATGGATTGTTTATACTTTTAGAGTGGATTGAACCTTCTCTGCTGTCTGTACTTTGTCCAAAACTCAAGTTGGCGTCTCCCCAGAAAGTGCCTGCTGCATTGTAGGAAGGAAATGGAAAGCTCTGATAAATCGACTGATGTTTTATTCATCATCGCTCTTCATTGGACCCAACCTATTATGTCAAATATTATGAAGAACTGACGCTGATTCTTTCTTCAGAAAAGTAGATTTATCATCATTCTGCTTCTTGAGAGGTGGCACCTGCATTTTAATTAACTGATTCACAGAGACTACATTTGTTCTAGCACTTTTGGTGGGAATAAATTTATACTCCAATCTCCCAACAAGCACATTTAAGTAGTTCAACATAGCATGGTCATGCATAGCCACTGTTTGTTTGGTTTCTCACACCATTTCTGTACCACTTTTTTTCCTGTTCTTATTCATAACAAGTTTGCTGTAATTGCACAAATGTCTTGTACCGTTGTTGTTTTCGAGGGGTATTCTTGCCTTTCTGTAATATATTCCGTATGTTATTTTTGTGTCTGGTATGCATCATGGGTATCGAGAGGTAAATTTTCCAAGTCGTCAGTGATGTGGGGCTTATGACTGAGGGCCGCTCAGAGTCTTCTGGGATTTGAGGGTTTCAGACAGTTGTGGGAGATGTTTGCATTTTCCGAAGAACCGAGCACAACAAAACAAAAGGCTTTGACAATTGTATATTTTTTATTTTAAAAAAAGAATGTTAAAGTATTTTTCTACAGCTGTGGTATTTTATGGTTAATATGAGAAAATAAATTGTAATATTAATTTAGATTTATTTTTTAACCGGTTGTGCTTATAAAGTTTGCACTTGCGTCCAGTTGGACTACTTATGTATTATTGGCATGCCTGGCAAAATATTGAAGAAAATAAATGATCTTTTTGTATTAAATTTATGAAGAATATTCTTTGTTTACTACCTAATAGGTTCTAATAGAAACATTTAAAAGTTTGAGGTCAATAAGATTTTTTAAATACCTTTTGAAATGCACCAAGGCTGCATTTATTTGATCAAAAATGGCGGTATTGTGAAATAACTTAATATAACTTATTTCAACATATACTGAAAATGTAATTTATTCCTGTGATGGCAAAGCTGAATTTCCAGGATCATTACTCCAGTCTTCTGTCTCACACAATCCTTCAGAAATCCTTCAGAAATCATTCTAATATGCTGATTTGCTGCTCAAGAAACATTTCTCATCAATGTTGAAAATCATTGTTCTTAATATTTTATAGAAACCATTATACATTGTGATCGAACGGTCTTAAGAACAGCATTTCTTTAAAAAAGATTGTAGTAACATAAATGGCTTTACTGTCATTTTTAATCAGTTTAGTGCCCTTGCTGAATAAGTATTCATTTCTAAAATCATATAGATGTGTGTATAATATATAGATAGCAATACACCAGCCGCCATAAAAATTAATATTGTAAAGTAGTGAAACAATTTCCAAAATTTGTTTTAATTTTTAAAAACAAATGATGAAAGCTTGATACTACAAAATAAAGTGTGCAAAATGATCCTTTATTGGATTAAGGCATCAAGTTTCCACATTCCAACCATCAAGGCTACAGGGAAATATGAAATATTGCTGCTCCTTGCAGTTTTCCTAACCTTGTGAGGCTGAGGTAACCTCTTGAAATGACTGTGGGGAAAAAAAATCAATTTCTTTGAAAGGTGTGATTCCCTTTGCCAGTGTTCCCTCAGAACAATATATTTTCTACATTTGAATGCCAAGCTTACTTGCACTGTTAGTTGAGTCCTGAACTCTTACCCTGAAGCATCTGGCATGCTTTAACCAACTGTAGTTCAATGCAATTGTCCTATATCAGGAAAATATTATATAGTTTTTATTTGTGTAAAGATCTATCTTCCAAGAGAAAACTTGTTCTGCCTGACAGATAGAAAATGAACTCACTCTTATGTGCATCTGGGCGCTTTGGATGGAAAAAGGTAACACATCTTACCAGATAATAATCTAATAAAAGAGAGTTGTTTTAGATGGCAATTTTTCATCACAATAATGTGCGCCTTACTCTGAATATTCAAACACACAAACCAGAAATGCCATGTGTTTAAGAAAAGAACACGTTCCTGCATTCCTCCACACACACACATGCAGGTTAAACAACATTGATGTCTGCCAATAATTCTTGTTTTAATGTGCTTTTCCTCTGCATGTTAGAGTTCTTCCTGCACACACACACACACACACTCCCACCCTGGTCTCTGGAGTTCCCGTTTCTCCCGTTTCTTAGAGGAACGCAATGCTGTTTTTCAGACAAGCAGGTTCTCATTCCTGTCCTTTCTTTTCTCTTTCAATTATTTAAATCTCCACCTTCTAATAAAGCTGCATTACTTCTGCCCACTCCTAATACAATGGTCACCGATGTAATGTTGACAGTAAATGAAATGCATATACATAAAAGAGTTGATATGCTGAAAAGTACTGCTTTTAATCATGAGTTTAGTAATAAAAAAAAACATTTTCTGCAAAAGAATCTCAAGTGTGTTTCCAGTGCATATTTGAAAGTCCTTTATGTGTCTTTGATACTGATGAAACGAGCCACACTGCAGTGATTGGTCGCTCTGTGTTTGTTTAATCTCTGAACCTTTCCTCAGTTTCCCTGCCCTCTCTCATACTGTGACATTATGGTGCAACTGAAACTCATTCTGAGATGTCATCTCTAATCTCATCCTCCAATTCCTCACAGCAGAGGGCCGCAGTAAAAAGGAAAATTCCGGAAAGTGATCAGGAATTCAAAACACATGGGAACAAAGAGGAATCTCATAATATCCATCAGATCAGTGGTTTGAGCCGCTCACCTTTGGAGTTACATAACCCGTGGAGGCCAGAAGGGCATTATGAAACTGATGAAGCACAACTAAATTCAGAAACACAGACTAAATAATCTGTCTGTTTGGCAGATAATGTTCTCAAAAAAAAAAAAACATGACCAAGATCATTGCTTTAGATTTGTACTTATTTTATTGATTGCTGGTAAGGTGTCAACTGTCAAACATAAAAAAGAGAGAATGATTCACACAAAAATTGTAACTCTCCCATCACTGAATTGAATTGAATCGAATTTTCTCAGTAGAAGATGGTGTATCTTCCAATATTATCCTAGTTAAATCAATGTGATAAATGAGTTAGGTCAAAAGTGATCTAAAAGTAGGCAAAAAAGTAGTCTGATTAGATTACCTAAAAATTGTAATGACATCACAACATCATTTAGCAACTTTGAGAAACAAATGGACCTGTCTTTAGCGACTTTCCCTGAAAATTAGTTGGCAACACTGGATCATCTCCCCACTCACATTAAGTCCTTAGCGAGAGTTGGGTGGATTCTGATTGGCTCTCAATGTTTTTATCGTTCAACAGCTGTATATCTCTACTCTATATATTACAATTAATGATGCTTTTATTCCATGAAAATGTATTGATGCATTCTCTCACTTTCTTTCTGTCTCCCTTGACTTTTTGTCAGAGTGACAGTCCTCCTTTCTCACCGTCTCATTTTTAACCTCTGTGACTTTCCCTGGAGGCAGATCCGAACTCTTGCATAACCAGGACATTCCTTTATGCCTCTGACCCGATTATAGCTCATTAAGGTGAGACACACAGAGGAAAAAGAACAAGAGCGAGAGCGAAAAGTGATCATGGAGATGATCACATTAATGAGCACTGAAAGATGAAAGGTGAAAGCCATCTCTGCTTCATGGAAGTGTGTTCAAAATGAGTGTGTGAGTTTGTCATGCATGAGGCAATGAATGTTTCAAATTACTTTTCACTGGGTAATATATCATATATCTGGAGGTCAGTGATGGAATATGAGTTTGTTTACTCTAGTGCTGTCTTAAGTTCATCCTGTTTGACATAACCTCCCTTTCGGATCACTATATTCTGAAAACAGATGTCTGCTCTATGCTACATGTCCTTTCAAAAAAGTGATTTTGAATACTCTTGCCTTCCAAACCATCCACATATTTCATGCTCTGTTTGTGGTGGATTTAATGCATTGGATGCAGAAAACAACTTTATGCAGGGCTCAACAATAATGATTTTTGGCCTGTTTAGACCAGTTCAAATTTGTAGTTGCATTTACCATATTTTCCCTTCCTCCATCACCAAAAAAAAAAAAAGTATATATATTAGATATATTAGAATTTTAATTTGCATAATAGTAAGAACATATACTGCTATAATGTTAAAATATAAATGCAGGACAACTATAAATACACTTGAAGGATCAAAGTTAGTGTTGATGCAGTCATTTGAGTTGGCACTTCAAATCTTTTTTTTTTTATCAGGGTTGCATTATGTTGTCAAGACAAATTGGGCATTTCAAATGGTCATTTTTTATATCAATCATTAAATGTGAAATAAAAGTATTATGTAAGAAAAGCTGTTTTGACTTGTTTCTGCTGTATTGACTAATACTCTAGTAATTTGCTGTACGGTTGCCCACATAAACATGTTCCTTTCCAGATCTGTTTAAAATTAAAGACTGAAGACAGATGAATAACTCTTGAAAGTGTAAAGAGGTGTGTTTACTTGTTTATTTTGTAAGAGCTATAAAAATAGATTCATGACTCGTGTATTTTTTTTCTGAAAAAGAACATTGACAAAGTAAAGCTTTTAGCATCTTCAGAGTTTATAACATCATCTTCTATTATCAGCAAAACTGTTTATGTGAAGTAAAAAAAAAATAACATGAACATATTTATGATGACCTTTTTTTCGAGCTGCATGAACTCCACATTTGTGTCAAAACTGCTGATCATGTTCTCCAGCATGATTTGAGATGATTCAGAGAACATCATGTTCCTCAATGGAAGCAAGAACATCTGACCTTCTGTTCTGAGAAGTTCACATTCCCAAAGTCACAAATTCTTTTGCTTATTTAACCTAGAAATAGCTCAGAATTTAAAATGTTTTTATTAATTTTACATCATAATCTTTCTTTGTTGTATTATTATTTTTAAAATCCCTTAAACTTTCAGTGTTTATTTCCAAGTTGAGGTCATGTTAATTGTGTTTAGTCCCCTGCGGTACAACCACATTTTCCCACAAAACACAGCTATTTTTGGTCACACTCCGCTATTTATTCTATGTTCTAAAAGTTGAAACAAAAATGTCTTACGAAAGATCAAAACACGTTTGAACTAAGGACTTTTCTGCCTGCTTTTTTCCTTGCAATTTTCTTTATCTCAAAATAATATTTGTTTTTCTGCCTCTTGTAAGGGTGAGCAGATGTGACATCGGAATCTAGATCATCATTCCAGGATCATGCCTGAGAGAATCTGTGTGTGTGTGTGTGTGTGTGTGTGTGTTTATGTTCCGTTATATCTTTATCTATTATATATGGGTATCGTGCCATGTGCTTGCCTGAAGATGCTTTGCTTGCATGAAGATTTATAAAGGTATGATCTCTCTTTAGCAGCTGCTTTATCAGTTCTTTACAATGGATCTGAGTTAATTTTCCCTGAACTTCATTTCTGCGGGAGTGCCAGCGAGAATTCATTTGAAGCCATTGGGCTTTGTGCCTTGCCTGTACTCCAAGCTTCCTTAAGGTTATGCAATTCATTCTATGGTTTATTAATGTGTGTGTTTGTTTGTCTGTGTTTATAAAAAATAGGAGTATTTGAGTGTTTCTGCCCGTTTGTCATATTCCGTTGAATACATCTTGCTGTAATCATCTAAATTTTACACCATTAAAAATAAACGGACACATTGCTATTATGAGAACAATGGAAAGGGGATGGCAGGTCATAATAATGTGTGTGAGAAACAATGTTATCGCCGAGGCAGGGTCACTCACAAGGCTGATAGGTAAAGGTGTATCCCAATTGATTACTTTAGACTCCCCATTCCAGAATTACCTTGAGTAGCTTTTGCACAGCTGTACAACATGAATCATGACCACACCCACTCAGATGCCAATCATGTCAGGAGGACACGCCCACCCACGGTTCTCACGCTTTTACTTGTGGCCTACAAGAGAATGATCACCTGTTTATTTTGCAATGAACTAACATCAATTTTATTAATAATATTGATTTGAATTGAAATTGTTTTATAAAATTACCTGTATTGAATCTTAACACTTCAGCTAAGTATAAATGTAATACTCTACAGCATACAAAACCAACTAGCAACTGTAAATGTATCCTTAGTCTCCAAACACTCAAAATACTGACATTTACATATATATATATATATATATATATGCATATTTTGCAGCAAATGTCAAAATATATTGTTTCTACAGCTGTGTATATAATGAACATCTATAAATCAATAGTTTTATGTTTCTCCATTGATTTTAATTTGATTATGTCATTCACAATGCTTCATGGGATTGTCCTGTACCATGGGGAGCTCTGAACTACTGTAGAGAAACTGGCTTTTGACCATAAAACGCTGTATTGTTTAACTGTACATTGGCTACTTTATAATAAATTATTATTTTTACACTTTAAAAAAATAAAAATTCTTTGATTATTTTGCTGGAAAACAAGGCCAAAAGATTGATAACAAAATTATTTTGCAATGTAGTTTGACCACAATTATTAGATGTGGTTTCTGTGCTTCAAGAAGTAAAGAAGTATAGGCCATACACATTTACTCTGTGGTGTCCACACCTAAAGGTTGAAATACATTACACATTTTTTCCCAGAAGAATGCAAAGTAGAAAATAACATAAATATTTGCATACTAGAGATTAAACAGGTTACAGCTAGACACGTGAATGAGGAAAAACAAACCTTCTCTCATGTTCTCGTGCCATCCATCTGCTGGAGAATTTCACATTAATGGAGTTTATTTATTTATAGCTCTAGAAAGTGAGCCTGTAGGATCCAATACTGCTTTATCAGAAGGGTGATCGTCTGAGTTGCAGCCCACAGAAAACACATGACAATCACCAGAAAATTCCTGTGAATGTGTGTGTGCTTGAGATGTGTGTCCATAAATAACAGTATTATCTCGTCTTCTTCAGTTGATCAATCCTTTACATTAAATTAGGACATATTCTAGTGGTGGTTGTGTTGAAATATGAGCGACCTAAGGTGAAGGAGGATACAGCGCTCAGACTAAACTCGTCTCCAGTGGGCACTAAATCACAACGAAGTTTGAAAAACAGATCAATGGAATTCTAAGCCTTCGAGCAAGGAATGTGAGAAGGAAGCACAGTTTCTAATGCACTCTCTCTCTTGGCCTGTCAGTCATAAAGATGTAGAAGAACAACATGATTCAGTTGATGAATGTAATGTACTGAATGTAATGAATGTAATAGAATGTTTGTTAGTAGTGGGGCATGCTGTCACTGTGGAACCTGTCATTAAACAACCTAGGCTTATCAGTAAAACTGTAAAATGATTATGTAACACAAAACAATTCCTTAAACAGCAAACATGTAAAAGGTTACTTTCCTCTACCTCCCCCTTTTCAATAATCTGAACGTCTGAACATACGACTTTTAGAAAAAAGTAAGCATGATGGTCCACCCCTAAACATAACCGTACATTTTGGTGATAATTCATATGAATTCATATGTTTTCATACGATCTGCTTGCGCCTCAGTAACTGTTATGTTTCGGGGAAGGATTAGGGACAAGCCTTCATTCTGATTTTCTACATTTTTCTTTGACCTTGAGATTGAGTTGATGGGGTATATGCATATCGTATGAAAGCATACAAAAAATGTGATTGTACAAATTCATATTACAAATGATTGTACAAATTAGCCACCAATTATACAAAAAAGACAGAATTGTGAGATAAAGTCACAATTACATTTTTAAAAATAAATATAAAATTTAAATATATAAAAATAACATTTTTTATTTTATGGCGGGAAAAGAATTGCAAGATGTAAACTCAAAAATTCAGAGAAAAAAAGTAAGAAATGTGAGATGTAAACTCTTGCAACTCTGACTTTTTATAATTCCAAATTTTGAGATAAAAAGTTCAATTTTTTCCCCCTTTTTTCTGTGGTGGAAACGGGCTTCTATACTAAGAATATGCAAGACAGATACTGAGATTCTGGGAGACTGATAGGCAGCTTTACAGCAACAAACCGGCTGTATCTCATGCTTCTGTCACATGGGAACCCTCAAATTAGATCAAAGAGCCTGAGGTAATGTCATGAAACCAGAGGCTACTGCAATAAGAAGTCAATGTAGTCTCCTGTGGGACAGCACATTGACACCTCCTCTCTTGCATGCCGTGCAACTAAAAAATGTAGAGTTTAGCCCTGAAAAATAATAGAAAGGTATTTTTCAACCCTTGTTGGGTCTACTTCCATGTTATTATGCTTCCTGAGGCCTTCATACTGTACAAATAAACACCATAACAGTCGCTCACATAAGTTCCTCAGAGGTCTCTTGAGCTGTTTTAACCTTCTACAGCCTTTTTTGTGTTTATATTATTGTTTATTTATAAGATAAGTCAATGGCATGCTCGCATTTTGTTTTCAGAAATGTATAACTGTGAAAAAGCAATAAAACCCTTCATAATCATAATACATTTATAAGAAAACATAAAACAGGCTAAAAAGTTGGCAAGAGAGTAGAGCTTCTGGCAGTTAAGGAAATTAAATCTCACAATAATTCAAAGACAAAATAATCTCAGTGTCAGTTAAATCAAATATAACTTGTGAAAAAACTCACAGACAGGAAACCTGGTTCATGCAGGCCTCAAGTGATTTTTGCACGGTTCATTTCACTGGTGTAGGCCAAGGCATTTTCTTTGCACTTCATATACGTCTTTTTTTAATCGACTTTGGAAGTTCACATTAATACCCTGGTATCATGGGAAATATCTGATGAGTTTAATATTCCTGGCTCTATCTAAGAATAAAATACTTTGGTTCAGGCATCACAGTTAAATTTGTATCTCGTTCTAGGCCAATGAGATATTTCATAACATCGAACCAGAACTCAAGTGTCCTCCTTTTAAGTGCTGTTAGTAAAAGCAGTTTTTTTTTTCATAAAAATATTAATAGTCCTATTATTCATGACAACCAAACAGTATTCAAAACATCTACGTCTTTTCATTTTCACAACCGTCCTCAGATCGGTTAACGTAGTTTTTTGACCTGTGCTAATGTGTAGTTCTGTAGTGCCCCCTGGTGGTTTGAGGGTGTGCTGCATATGCCATCAGTGGCCTCTAGAGGGAGTGCGTCACCTGTTGGAGGCACATGGGCATGCGCACTCGAACATAAATGGTTTGCTGCCTGTTGATGTTTGCGATACACTGCCATGAAGTGTATACCTAAGTGTATCACATGCCCCATATACTTTGTTGGAATTGTGGATAAGTGAAATACATGTTAGCCTACATAATAAGATATAATATGCTATAAACACACTGTCATGTTCATACACACCAATGCATGACCTAATAATACCCACACATGCCACATATCTACTGACACTTGCTTCATAGAACAGCAATTTATAGCTCTTCCATATAAGCCCTCAATGCTCTTAATAGAAACCATTAATCAGTCTTCCATATAGGTGAATGCTATTATTTTTTGTTTGTTTTTTTGATCTGAGAGTAATTTTTGCAACCAACCGATGTCACTATTCATATAGCCTGCCCTGCAATAACAAACTGAGGCCTCAAGTTACATGTCTAGGAGGATATGACTACTATGAAATCAACTGTAACCATATATATGTGCACTTACACTTTATGAAAAAAAAAAAACATTTTGAAGAATGTACTTATTGCTCTTTTCTAAGTAGGAATGAGGGCTGAAACTTTTAAGCTTTGAAAATGTCACAAAAGCAGCATTAAAGTATCATAAAAATAGTCTACCCTACTGTTGTGTTGTAGGCAGGAATAATAGGTTTTGACTGATTGATTTGTTTGTTTGTTTATATTATTGAGGTCATTACTCCTTTAATGATATGGTCAGGCAAAACAAAGCTTCTTTTCTGTCATTTAATATAATTGTTATTCACTTAGGGTGAATTCGGGTAAATTGGGCCACTTTTTCCCATTGACATTACCTGAGCTAACCTTGTTTAAAATCGATAACCGTCCTTAATTAATTAGCCTCCATAGGCCATATTTGTCACAGGCCATTTATTGGGTTGAATGATCCGAGCTCTCTGATTTGTGATTTGTTTGCTCGCAGCACTTTGGAATAGTCCCGTCAACCTTGTGACTCTAAATTTTCACACTAGTGCTAATTTACTCATCCTCCTTGGTGTAGTTCTTCCCTCATTAAAGAGGCAGTGACAGATTCTACAGACAGTGACCTCTTGGCATTTGAGCTGTCAAGATCAAGCCACTGTTTGAGATTGTCTGCTGTTGAAAAATAAATACTGGTCACTTTGAATTAAAAAGGTGAAAAGGCAGCAGGCTGTACGAGGTAGAAGATGGTTACTGCTAGTCATGTAAGGCTCAGAAGTAGTAATACTATTGAATTACTACTCAATAGTATCACTAACAGTATTACTAACAGTAATACTATTGAATACTATTGAAAAATTACTATTAAATAATGACACTGAATGAGTCTGCAAGATGAGAAACTAGGGAAAAATCATTTCACTACATTGCATCACATGTATATGTATGTGACAAATAAAGAACCTTGAACCTTGTACCTAATGATAATAACAGAAAAAGTTTAGTGACTGGTCCCAGAGGATCAAAAGCACAAAATATGATGGCAATGACAATGAGACCACAGAAGTGGTCTTGTACCAAAGGAACCACCTTCATTCGAAAAGCAGACTACAGAGTGAGGAACACTGAAAATAGTGAGAGAAAAAAATACCTTTTAAACTTTGGGAAGGTCTTACTCTAGCACTGTGGGACAGTATATTTAATTTACAAATCAACAGATAGCTAATATTTATCGACATAATAAGAAATATGCTAAATAAAGAAATAAAAGCGGAAAGAAAGTACGAGAGCAAGCAGATATACACTCCCCTTTCCACTGTTTTCGGAACCACCCTTCACAGGTAACCTCGATCACGTGACCAGGACTGGCCTGTTCGTGACGTCACGCCCGCTCTGCCTCGTTCTGGTCAGCTGATGCTCGCGACGGAGAGGATTCAGAGACAGCAGCTCTCCATTTCAGCTGTTTGAACTCAGTAAGTTGCATGTTCTTGCTAAAATAACTGTATTCTCACTTAATAACTGTTTTGAACCGTCCAGTGAGTTGTATTTGGAAGAGAAGAGCGTGTTTTCTTTCAGCTTTTTGGAATGCGTTGTTGAGTAAATACGTAATACGTTATCTGAGGTAACAACCTGTCGGTGATAATTAGCATTAGCGCTTTAACTCTCTGTTACTGCTGTTTACATTTTCAAGTTTAAGTTTGAAACTTATAAGAGTCCCCGTCCATTTGTTACAATAAAACACTGAAGTGTATAAAGTGCCACTTTGCCCTACTAACTACTTGTTGACGCATAAGCTTGGGTTGACAGCTACACTTATGTCCTCCGTCAGCAGGCTAGTTAATAAGCCGGTGTCTGCGTTTACCCCTTCTTACAGCTCAACGATAAAATACGACTTTATTGCCGAAGTAATTTCCGCAAGGTGTTTAGTATACAATACTCTAAAAAAAGGGCTCAGAAAAAGTTGACTGCTCACCATTTAGCAAAGCAGCTAATAATATACTGCAAACATAATCTCTATGTGTGAATGGCATCTCTGTATGACATTATGTTGTGGAGGGAAAACAGTGTAAAGTAAAAATAAATAAAATATAAGATAAAACTAAGTGAAATCATAAAAACATTTTGTTAAAGTAAAAAGTAATTAATAAATAATACATCTAACTTAGTGCAGTAGGAAAAAAAACCGTAAGAATGTAGCGTAATAGAAACTAAACATTTTCCAAATAATATTTTACACATTTTTCACAGTATACATTGGGTTTTGAAACTATGTAGCTGCTGTTTAGGTCTTAGGACAGGGATTTTTTGGGTGAGGATGATCATTTTTACGGGGTCTAAAAGATTGAAAACCCTTGTTGTATGCTATGGTATTGTGCTGATAGGTTGGACAACCATAGCTTCAACAGTTCCCTGGGTTTGTGAGGTGATAAAGACTTCTATTCTATTCTATTGCAGCTTTGGGTGAGTCAGCAGTACAGTTACTCAAAAGAAACCTGATTAGACGTCCTGCCACAGGAGTTCACATTATTAATATGATGTCTCATTGTAAGGGTCTGTTTTTGAAAGACCTTGTATTGGTCCACTGCACTGATATCTGATGATGCTGGGATGGCTGTATGTAGTTGTACAGGAGAATGGAAAAAAGAGCAGGATACAGAGAGACCGCTGAAAGAGTATCTGCATTTTGATAGTTCCCCAAGGTGCTGCATTATTCAGCACGTGTGGAATTACCTATGAAACAAAGACTACTTGCGTCCCATTTCGACCACTTAAAAGTTGTAAAATGGACCTAGCAAAAATATTAAATGGCTTTTTTTGCTCTGTCGATTTTCTTTGTGTCTTAACGTGCCACAAAATGCCTCTGTGTTGGTAATGTTTAGTATGGAGAGTCACATGATGGCACAGCTTAATCCATAATCCGCTCGCTGTGAGTGGAGTCCATCGTACAATCATTCTTAATGAACAGTGAACTTCTTTCAGTGAAGGACTGCTTTGAAGAATGGACTACAATTTACAATTCACTCCTTTGATTGGACCACATGCATTTCACTGAGAAGATCAGGATTTGCTCTAGGAGAGCACATTCCATGCAGTTGTAGCGGTAGGTCCAGGGAAAGTAAAGTTCATCGGGTTATTCTGTGTAATCGCTGAATGCTCCTGTGTGTTTTCCTCATTCTTCTGAAATAGCATGTGCTTATTCTCTCAGCTCTTTGGAGCATCACATGCCATGAGAATGGTGAAACAGCAAAGAAGCGTAACATTCTTTGCATGTCCTCTGGGCACAAGATTGTGGAATCTTTGCTAAGGCTTTTTACTGGATTGTCTTATTGTTTATGAGCAGCCATTAGTTCAAGATAGTCTAGATGGCAATGCATAATGCTCTTGGTGTTATGAAATGAGGCATAAGCTTTGCCTTGAGTAGAAGTAGGACTGGCCGATTAATCAGAATTTATTTGCAATTATGATTTTAGCTTTCAACGATTAAGAAAACAAGATAATAGGGATATCATTATTATTATTGTGCCACATTCCATTTTTCTTGTGTATTTCCTTTCCTTTACAGCAGTGTGATTTGGGTCTACCCTCAATGTTTAGTAGGTGGTGCAAGTGCATTACAACATAGTTGGTCTTATTTTAGACTAATTAGATCTATCTGTCTCGCTCTATATATAATTATTACATTAAAAGTTATGTTTTCTTTAAAGTTATATCATTTAAAATATATAACATTGTATAAAACAAAATATAATTGAGCAGCCCTAGTTTGCAGTTGGTTTTTCATAGCTGCTGATCTGTTATCTAAAAGCAAGCTTCTTGTACAGTACTGTCAGATAACCATTATATGTTAAGACCTTGAAAACAGAACATTCATATGATTCTCATGACTTGTAAACTATCAGCCGTGTCCAATGAAGCTCAGCTCACGGTCACAGAGCATTTATCTGTGGCATCGTCATCTTGCTGGACTGTGAGCATAACAGAATTTGCACAGAATCAGTAAACAGATCAGAATTGTTAAGGTTAAAAATGCTGACGTGCTGTTTTAAGGGCTGCCTTCCTTCCTTTTGGTTAAAGTAAACTCTACATTCGCACAATCAGTGTGGCTTAACCACTGTGCTTGGTGTCAAACAGAAATATTACTCCGTTTATGTGAAACCTTTTGTATTTATATTATTAGCATTTGTGTTTTCTTCCTCTTCCCTCAGACATTCTCCCCTTAGTGCATTGGGTAGAGAACAGTGCATTATGGGGGAGCTGTTTCGCAGTGAGGAGATGACTCTGGCCCAGCTCTTTCTCCAGTCTGAGTCCGCCTACTGCTGTGTCAGTGAGCTGGGGGAGGTCGGCATGGTGCAGTTCAGAGATGTAAGTATAGACCACGTCATAATTCACTGGTTATTAATTCCTGGAACATTCACTGTTCATTGTCAAACCCATTCAAAACAACAGAGGGTGGCGCTTCATTCATAGTGGCTCATGGCAGTAACATTGACGTCATTGTCAACAAATGTCAGCATAACTGAAGAAATAAGCATCAAAACTTATACACATTCATAGACTTTCATGTGTAGTCTACAATAATATGATGCAAGGAAACTTCAGGTAAACATTTGATGCCCTTTGAGAAAAGTTGCCTCCTTATTTAAAGATCCAGTATTTGCGCTACATTTATGTTTATTTTCATATCATATTTGCTCTGTTTTAGCAACGCTCTAAGAGTTTGCACTACTCAGTTTGTTTTGACAGTTTTTGGTTATAAAAATGCCACTACCAGAAATGCTTCAGGGCCAGACATGTACAGTGGTGTTGTAATTCCTTCCTTACTTTTAATGTCCCTGCAGCATTGATGATTATGCGATAGTACAGATGTGTTGCATACAAGATTTTGAGCATTGCTTTACCATGCAAACTTGATTTCAATGCTACTGGAAAGGGAAACAGATAGAGAGCAAAGAATATTCAGTATTCTTTGAGAGTGTGAGACTAAGACCAGATGAAATTGAATTGGGGAAGATTTAAATGGCTATCAGATACACAAACATTATGACCTCATACAGGAAGTGATTGTGAAACATTGCTCAGTGTGGCCTAAGAGCACTCACTCATTCTTGAACCCTCATCTAGTTATTCACAGCCAACAGTGTTGTTTTATTTCATGTGGATTCATTGATCTGTTGTGAATATGACTACTTTGCAGTTTCTCCTTACACCCCTGGGTGTGAATGTGGCTTCCTTGTCTTTGAGAGAATGGTAATTGTATATTAATAGGTCAGTGACCTTTTCGCTTTCATTGAATTGCAGTTGAACCCCGATGTGAACGTTTTCCAGAGGAAGTTTGTGAATGAAGTCCGTCGGTGTGAGGAGATGGACCGCAAACTAAGTGAGTTATTGAGTTAGCATTGCTGATGTAGTGAGCTGAAAATCATTGCTGACACAGCATCATGAGTTCTGGTTAAATTCAGTGGAAAGATGTTCAAGAACATGTTGTTTCTCTCCTTTTCTGTTTCTGGCTCTGTTTTCTCTGCTTGGTCATTTTTTCTTTTCTTTTCAAGGATTTGTTGAGAAGGAAATCAAAAAGGCTAACATACCTGTTGTAGACACAGGGGAGAACCCAGAGGTCCCTTTTCCACGAGACATGATTGATTTGGAGGTATAAAAACTTCATGGACAACTCAAAATAAGGCTGAAAATGAGAATTAGAAATAAAAAGAACCCATAATTAAAATCGCTTAGTTTAGAAACATTATGAGCTGCCTACAGAGGCACTGTATCAAGGTATGATGAAAAGTTTATTCCTAAATTCTAAGGCAGCATTGTATCCTTTAATGAGAAGGCATCCCATAAAACATTGTGATAAGCACAGTGCTAAAACTCAGAGATGGTGCATGAGGAGAGAATTTGCTGATTACAAATTTGTAAGTCTTTTGTTGCTTTGGATAAAAGTGTCTGCTAAACGATTAAATGTAAATGTAAAATATTCTTATGTCATTCAATACTCAAATTTTGATTAGAGTAGTTCATTAGGATTAAACATATTGAATTATATGTAATCGATGTTCTTTTAAACTTTCTATTCATCAAAGCATCCTGAACGAAAAATATTAACCACAGCATTGATAATAACAGAAAATGTTTATTAAGCAGCAAATCAGCATATTAGAATGATATCTGAATGATCATGTGACACTGAAGACTGGAGTAATGACTTCTGAAAATTCAGCTTTGCATCACAGAAAAAAAGAATAAAATCAAGTTTTGAATGCATTTAATCAGTTGTGTCCTTCTTTCACTTTTTGTAGGCCACCTTTGAAAAGCTGGAGAATGAGCTGAAGGAGATCAACACCAACCAGGAAGCCCTGAAGAAGAACTTTCTGGAGCTGACTGAGCTTAAGCACATCCTCAGACGAACACAGCAGTTCTTTGATGAGGTCTGTAATACCTCATCTCTTACAAAACCTTAATCCTTTAGAGTTTCCTGTGGTATTTCCTGAGGCATTTTACACGGTACATGATAGGCGGCTTACTTTGCTTGCAATCTTGCAGTCTTAGTTGTCTTCTTCCATTTCACACACTCTTGAGAGGCGGTGTGAAACGTGCCTGTGCAACCACAACAATATCTGCTGCTGCTTCAGCTTGAGCAAAAATATGCTGCATCTGAACGGGGTGATTACTGTTATATTGTTTATGTAAATGATGGCTAATGAAGCCATAAAATACTGCAATAAACCTCTCCTCAATGTTGTTCTTTGACCAAGTAAAAGCTAAATACTATTTCATTGGTTGTGAGTAAAATCACCTTGGATTGGTCAATGGCATGTGACATTTAAGAAAGCTAGCAGAAACTGTATTGTTGGGCTTAACTTTACTGCGGTGCCACTTTCTGTGTTGTTTTTCATGTTGCCATGTTCCACTTTTCTTCCATTTAGCCTGAACTGGGAACTCACTGTTCCCCTATACCGTGTAAAATGGCCTTTACTCACAAATGTCATACAGTGGTTGTATTTGAAATTGTATCAGATCAAAATAATTAACACCATTCAGTAGTCAAATCAACAAACACTCTAACACAAACAGAGGAACCATGTTTTTCCCCATGTCTGTGATAATGTTCAAGCTGACAAAGACAGATGCATGTCTAACAGATTGAAAGGCCATTCTCTGAATTCCTGGTTTTCAGGAATTTCAGCCGCTGGTGATGAAGTCACACTGCCCTTCCCAAGACCAGTTCTGCAAGGTGTTCGACTCCCTATTCACACGTTTCTTGAACCTGTAAAAAAATGCTCAAGTCTTTTGTGCCCATGATAATTGGCTACTACCAGGGTGTTTCTTTTCTGTCTTTCAGCCTGTTGGAGTTCTTTGACCATACATTTCTGTGCTTCCTGGACACTGATCTGAACTTTAACATTTTATTGTGATATATTTCTTTTACAAGTTATAAAAGATAATTTGAGAGCAAGCAGTTAAGTTGTTAGCTGTCATGCAATCATTCACTTTACACTTCCACTAACTTGGGCTCTCTCACAGGCTGGTGGTGGGTGGTGTGGCTCAGTGGTTAAAAAAAATACAGCTGTTTCAAAATATTCAAGGACCAATCCCTGTGCTACAATCCCAGTGCCCTTGAGTTAGGCACATCACCATGGTTTTCCCTGTAATAACATGTATTGTAATTTGCTTTGGGTAAAAGTTGTCAGCTGATTGAGTATTATTAAATATCAAGATTTACTCTAATAAATCCTCTAAGTAAATCCATTTTTAAACAGTAATTTCATTGAAAACTTGCGTTAAACATACATTTGTCTTATTTATGTAATATGAAAGAAGTACTGTACCTTAACATGTAGAGCTTTGAACTATTACAACATCGATCAATATTAAGTTAACTACAACAGCTTGATACCTTAATTTACCTTTGCCCGGTTGTATGTAAAGGGCCCTTGATTTGTTAGAAATCAGTTTCCTGAAACAATATTATCAACACTACAATGAACTTTGATTCAAAATCAGATTATTTTTACAGGAAGAGATAAATAAATTAAATTATTGTTCTCTTTTCCTTTTTGTTAGATGGAAGACCCTGCACTTTTGGAAGAGTCGTCAACTCTACTGGATCCAAATGAGGTTGGACGTGCCGCTCCTCTTAGGCTTGGGTGAGTATGTCAGTGGGTTTGATATCTGTCTTACTAAGCTATGTTATGGACTGCTAAAACATGGATGCTTCATATGTGGAAATTACAGTGCAGCCTGAACTCATTCTTTTGAAATGCTTTCAGTGTATCATTTTACCTCACAAACTGCATCTCTTGACGGTCACTATCACTGAAGCAGGCCTGCTTGAACACAAGAAATTCAATTTCTCTGTATGTGCGCATATGCTTGGATGAAACTGAGATGTTAATGGGGATTGCACACTTCCTGATCTCTGTTTCTGATCCGCCTGCCTTTTTTTTCTTCTTTGCCACAGCTCTAGAAGAATGCATAACAGGTCTTTTAAATGGCTCTAAATGTAAGGGTATATGTGGATAGTAAATGCATCAATGCAGTTTCGTTGGTAGTAATATGGTCATGTTGTTCTGGATTGAGTTGTAAAAATCACAGTACAGAGGGAGAGGTAGCTGTTAAATAGGTTTATGCAAGTAAAATTGAAGTAATAAAGATGGATTTAACACACATTCTTATGTAACTGCTGCTAATGCCAGTGGGTTTGTCATTGATCTGTGATCAGTAATCTTGGTATGCCTTTAATACTTAACATGAAACACACTTTTTCCATTTAGAGCATTGGATGTAAGGAAAGCACCATCAGAGGAGTTAAGAGATGAAAGTAAAGAGGAATGAGGACATATCTTAATATAATATAGTATTTGCTATATAAGATGCAGATCAGTTATTACATGGGGGCCGAAACATGACACAGTAATAGATGTGCAGATTACTGACATAATTCACTCACCTTTGATGCTGGTTGCAGGTTTGTTGCAGGGGTGATTGGCAGAGAAAGGATTCCCACCTTCGAGAGGATGCTTTGGAGAGTTTGTCGTGGAAATGTCTTCCTGCGACAGGCAGACATCGAGGACCCACTTGAGGACCCTGCCACAGTCAGTTTCCCCTGTGAAAAATAAAAATAAATAACTTTTAAGATAACTTTTCAAGATATAATTTGGATTATTAACTGTATATTTAATAGGAGCTTTCTCTTATGTTTTTTTTTTTTGTCCTTTTTCCAGGGAGACCATGTGCACAAATCTGTGTTCATCATTTTCTTCCAGGGAGACCAGCTGAAAAACAGAGTCAAGAAGATTTGTGAAGGGTACGAGAGCATCACTGCCCAGTCTCAGTACAGAGTGACCAAAACAAAAGAAAATGGTTTGAGATTTTGAAAACATTACATTGTTTTCTGATTTTGTAGACTTTGGGTTGAAAAAAAAAAAATTGTTTTTGAAAGATTCTTATGCTCACCAAGGCTGCATTTATTTATTTATTTATTTAAAATACAGGACAGTAATCTTGTGAAATATTATTACAATTTAAAATATATTTAAATATATTTTTAAAAAGCCAAAATTTAAACATTTCTTATTATTATCAATGTTTGAAATAGTTGTGCATATTTTTGTGGAAACCATGATGCATTTTTCAGGATTCAAAAGAAGAGCATTTATTTGAAATGGAAATCTTTTGTAACAATTTTCTTTGTCACTTTTGATCAATATAATGCATTCTTACTGAATAAAGGTATTAATTTCTTAAAAAAAAAATCTCACTATAATACTCACCCCAAACCTTTGATAGTGTATTTTGATAGTGTAGTGTGTATTTGACATATTCTTGAAATTAATGTATTCCATATTCATATATTTTACCAATATTTTTATGTTAGGTTTCGGGCATCTCTGTACCCCTGTCCTGAGACCCATCAAGAGAGGAAGGAAATGGCAGCTGGAGTCAACACTCGAATTGATGATCTCCAGATGGTAAGACATAAGTGCAATATGTGCAAACACATACACGCACATTCTGTAACAAAGACTTATTTTTGCTTATGAGCAAAAATGATATATCTCTCTTTTATTTCTTTGGCCAAAATAAGTGCATGTAGATAAAGTCTTTAAGTTATTCTTTTTCTTGTATGAGGTGAGTTAAATCTTATGGATGCGTCCAGACCTAATCTAGTTCTGTTAGGATTGTTCTCTTTGTTGCTTTATTCACTCTGTCCACAAATCTGAATTAGTTTTCAAATCCTGCCACACTGTTTGCACTGTCATTTTACAAATGATGAAATCTGATCTGCTTATTCAAACGTTATCACCAATATCTGGTCCATCTGCGTCTGCTGCTATAGTAACAATGTAAGCAACAATGGCGAGACCACCTGTTTGCAGTCTGAACAAAGGTCGATATGTTCCCATCTGTGTTTGTGTGTGTCTCATCTGTTTCTATCCGAGCGGTATGTGAAAGAACAGTCCTCAGTCTGATCAGAGGTTCTTACGTCAGAGATTATAAAATTATGATCATAAAATAATATTTTTCTAAATAAGTTAGAAAAACAAAGCGTAGCTGTTTACAGAGTGACTAAAAGATTTAAACAGGAAAGCAAACAAACTCATGAATGCATGCTGCTGGTTTTGTAGTGATATGACTGAATACGCTTTGACAGTACATCAATTGATGCCATTTGCTTCATAAACTCCAACTTGAGTGGCGTAATGGAATTACATAATGAGTGTGATCAGAAACTGTGTGCTGTACCAAATCAGATTAGATTAGAGCAGGGTGGATTTCACTATCAGTAAAATAAATAATTAACCCTAAAAATGGCAAGACCATAAAGAGACATCAGAAAATGAATTTATTGCTATTTTCCATCTTATTGGGACACAAATAATACAACTTGATCATTTTTTTCAAAACATGACTTTTAATTTTGATTTTGATGTTTGTATCCCACAGGATACGTTGCCAGTTTGGGGGTATAAATTCACTGAAAACAGAACACTTGTTTATCAATGCTTGTTACAACATGGTTGTAATTCCTGAACGCTTTGGAATACAGACCTAAGGTTGGTCTCTTTTTAAAGAAGAGCATTTCAAAAAAAGAAAGTATAAAAAAGTTATAGAAGTTTAAGTTTGCAGTAAAGATAATGCAGTGTACTATTTTTTAAATTGTATATAAAATAAATAATTTATAAAATATGTTGCACTTCAAATTGCTGTAAAATCTAAGCCATATGTCTAACCAAGTTATGTTCCAAATTTGAAGTTGATATCACCAAAATTGTGGTTCCTGTGAGATTTTGTTTGGGCACTATACCAAAAATAACCACTGGGTGACACCCAAACTGTATTAAATTCTTTTGATGCAGTTTTCTGTCACAAATCAATAATTTTCTGTCACAATATCACTTCTATTACAAAACAATGACCAAATATGGAACCTTGACTGTCAGACCTTTCCAACGATATGTGTTACAAAAAATGTAAGCATTTAATTCATAAAATGTCAATGTAAACCTAATAAGCTAATGCTGAACAACAGCTTTTTAAACAGGTAAGTCCCCTCCAACGTGTGTAAATATGTCAACTAGACCAACTTTTATAGGAGGGTGAGTAGATTACTACAGGTGGCCATGCAGTTTTAAATGCTGCCCGTGAGCTAAACAAAGAATGTATGAACAAAGTCAATGTATCTAAATATTCACAACAAACACCCTTACAACATGAAACCAAGAAATGGGACCTACACTTTCCCTGCCTCTCCCCACAGCCTCTCAAATGTTTGTATCCCACAGGATACGTTGCCAGTTTTAGGGTTAAACAATAAATTACAAGTAAATGTCAAAAAACACTGTGTAAATGTGAAAAACACACTTTCACTTTGAAAACCTCTGGATTAGACTTCAGGTCTCAAACTCTGCACAGCTGTTTGTCTTTTTCTCATTTTCTTCTCTGTTTTTCTTTTTTATTCCCTCTCTTTTAAACTAACAGACGTACAGTAAAGTGCAGGTTGATTTGAGTGACGTGACGTGACATGCGGCCAAGTATGGTTTCCCATACTAGGAATTAGTGCTCTGCATTTAACCCATCCAAAGTGTACACACACAGCAGTGAACACACACCCGGAGCAGTGGG
>NW_015541005.1:2802681-2809373 GCF_001515605.1 Sinocyclocheilus anshuiensis | reverse complement strand
CTGAGACTCGAACTCTCATCCTTTGGGTTACGAGTCCGACTCTCTAACCATTAGGCCACGACTTCCCTAATTCATAATTCCATTTGACTGCATTATCCACTGGCCCTCAGTGCACAGTCTGTATCTGTCGGTTTGTACGGCTGAGGGAATCTCCCTCGGTGAGTCATTAGGGGCTACTAGTAGACGTAATGGGGGACTGCTTGGATGGTGTTTCAGCACTGAGTCTTTGAGAGAATCTCTCACAATGCCTTATTTGGGAAGGAAAACTTTGGGTGAGTGTGTCCTCACATTTACATAGTACCCATAGCTTCCCACCCACACAGATGCCCACACAGTTTAGACCTTCAGCACATGGCAGGGCAGTTTATCACCGCTGTTTAGTTTCTTACGTTAGATTTATTCAGTGTCTGCACAGTGGCACGTACAAGTTTCTGCATCATGCCATTTTTCTACACTCGCTGACAGTGATATCACATACAGTAATATCACAGCCAATCAGAATTTGTTCTTTAATAAACCTTATTCAGGGTTGTGCCATATTAAATTTTTGACAGGAATGAAAATGTAAAGGGTTCGAAGTACAGTAAATTCAATGGAATGTACTGTTGTTTAACAAGATACCGATTGTTCAGCTTATTAAACGTCTTTTTGAAATAAACTTTCAGTAGACAAAAACTCCATAAAACAGCTTTGAAAGTTGTGAAAATCACATGATCTAGGACCTTTACAGTGCGTTCTGTTGTAAAGACTGTAAATCTGTCCCTCACAGCCTCATTTTCATCTGTGTTAAATTCAAAATACCTGATTAAGGTCGATAGACAGCTGTGTGGAGCAAGATTTTGGGCCATTATAGGCAAGGCTACCCTCAAAACATGACAACATAGAAATCGATCAACAAAAATCTGAAAAGAAACTCTTGTTGTCATTGCATCACAACCAGTTACAACTGTAAGGTTCTTTTCACAGCGGCTGTCTCATAGTGAGAGTTCCTGTCTGTGCATATCCACATACTGAGGGAGTTTGTTCTTCATGTTCGCCACACTTATTCGCTGATTCTCTCTTATCCCACACCCTCTGAAAACCCACATGCATATCTGTTTGCTCTCTGACTATTCAAAAGAAATGAAGGAACTTATCCAAGCACAAGAGTGCTGACAGGGCCGGGACTGAGTATGTGCTCGAGTTCCATGTCACTGACTCACTTCGAGCTATTAGCGGGCCTGTTTGCCCCTGAGGTGAGAGAGAATGGTCACTATGCACGTGTGTGTGCCTGTCAGGCAGGAATCGTTAATGTCCCTGTGATCCTCTCACAGATTTGGAGAGAATTTGGTACCCTTTAGTATAGTACACATGCCATGTTTGTGTGTTTCTGTTGCTGTTTGAGCAAGACGGAAGCTCTTTGGGACACATTATTAAGGATTACATAAATCCCTGAGTGGGCGAGTTTGCCTGATTTGTCAGCGCGGGTGAGTCTCCATATGTTTCCAGCGTGGGTGAGCATGTGGGATTTTCTAGCGTGGGCGAGTGTGTCTGATTTTAGAGTGGGCGGCTGTGTATGTCCCACCCGTGTGAGCGAGAATGCGCACTTGGACATTAATGTAGCCACTATATCTGTCTAACATGCCAACCAGATACTGGCACGCTTCCCTAGCCACTCCTTAATGATTGAGAAATCCACCTTACTTAAATAGAAGTTATATTGGCTACGTTCACACAACCAATGTTTGGGATTCACAAACATATTTACCAAGAGGTGTGGCTCTTGAATTTTCCTGTTCATACAATAGCTGACAGAGGGTGCTTGTATACTTTTCAATTAACAAATAACTGAAGTTGAGCACCTATTTGTCGCTATTCTTGCAATAGCTCTGTATAACACCTGCAACTATTGCGAATAAAGTGTGGTGGCATTGGCTAAATACTTCAGATTTTTTTTGTTCCATGCAAAAAACAAATGACTCTACTGATGGTTCCTCAAAAAGATTTACAAGTTCATGAGCAAAGGAACGATTTGAATCAATTATCATTACTGAACTCCCTCACTGAACCCCAAATGTTTTTCTGTCATGATTCAAACTAAACGGAGAACCGTTTCAGTGTGTAATTCGCCTGACTTAACATCAGCCATACAAAAGATATATTCACAACAGTTTTTTTCTGAAAAACTTTCAGACATTTATAGGATATTGAACATTACCGTGTTTCCATGTCAGACTTGACTAAACTGCAGTCTACTCAGAGTCAGGCCTCTCAGGTTGCTCTTTCAGCTCTAATTGTGACTATATCACCGCACTTGTTCAGTGATCTCATGTTTCCTGTTTTGACTCCTCCTCTTCCTCTCTGCTGTGTGTTCCAGGTGCTGAATCAGACGGAGGATCACAGGCAGCGTGTTTTGCAGGCGGCTGCCAAGACTGTCCGAGTATGGTTCATCAAGGTCCGGAAGATGAAAGCCATTTATCACACTCTGAACCTCTGCAACATCGATGTCACTCAGAAGTGTCTGATCGCTGAGATATGGTGCCCTGTGTCCGATCTAGACTCCATTCAGTTTGCCCTGCGTCGGGGCACGGTGAGGACACACACACTTCTTATGTAAATCTTGTGCATTGAAAAGACCACTGAAAAATAGGCGAATCAGAGCATAACACCGACTGTGACGTTACAGTCGGGATCACTAATATGTACCCCCCCAACATTTGTATATACCCACCCATGTTCTATGCCAGCCGAACCTGCACAGCCGAATCATCAGAAGTTCTGCAGGTATTGTGAAGAAACAAGCGAGGATAATAGCGAAAATGGCAGATCATGGAAATAAATGTTATGTTCCAGGCTGTGCAGGGGATGTGAAGTGCAGGGATAGGTTGATGTCTGTATTCAGAAAGGCACGGAAAGCAAATAACGCGCATTCTAATAAAATAACGTGAGCCGCTAACGGGACATGGTTAGCTGCTTGCTAGCGGTAGCCTGTTACATTACAGTACATAAGATTTCACTTACCATATAAACAGAGTAAGGAGAGATGACTGAGGATGATGGCGAATGATTTACAGATCCTGAGCACCACTGACAAGCATCTGATCTTGTAAAATGTGTGGTAAGTACTGCCGCTGTAGTTTACACAGATCACGTGCGATCGCAAATCTCGAAAGTGAAAGTAAAACGCGATCGTGCATTCAAAAGCAGTTTCAATGTCCCGCATATTAATAGCGGCTCCCTGATGTCTGCATTTTATATAGAGTATAATTACCCAACGATATAACTGCGAGAGAAAGTATTGAAATATACCCTTCCAAATAAGGTAAAAACAGACTATTTAATTCTAGGGACAAATCCTAGGGCTGTAAATGGACATGTAAAACTGTTTCTGGAGATTGTTTGCCCTTACCTAAGCCACATACCTTCTATGTAGATATCAGAGAACAATTTAAAATATTGTATCAATGCATTCTATGGCACCTTTAAAGACCCTGGCTTGATGGTTGTTGTTGACGTGGATTATATCCTATTAAAACAGAATATTGTTATGGGGCGATACAAAGTTGTGGGACACTGTTGTGGGACATATTTTATAGCCAGTAGTCTTTAGTTTATGTAATAGCCATGAACCACAATTTGCTGCTTGCTATTGCTAGTTTGTTATATCAGAGGGGAGGTCATTCTTATTCATAAAGCATTTTATTGGGGATAAAATGGGTTAGTTCCCGAGTGCGTGATGAGGGCTAAATACTTTTGGCCTTTGTTCCCTGAAGAGAGGTAGAGAACATTATAAATGCATAAATATAATAACTTTGTCAGTTTTTTGGAATAAAAACTTCAGTGTTAAGTTAACTCTTGTGGCTTTTCTTGGGCCGTCCTGTCACAGGAAGAATTTTACATCAATACATACTGTATGTATCTCTTGAATAAAACACATCTTGAGTATTTTAAACTTGCAGTTACCCAATTTTGCAGTTGAATATGTTTTTAATTAAGTAAAAGAATGATTTATTTTAAGATTGTATGGGTTTGATCTGTATGGACATAAAATATCAATTACATTTGTGCAGGTATTAAAAAAAGTCTTGCATTTGATTTCACAGACTCCTGATGTAAGCTGCATTTCATTGGGGCTGTATTTAGTCCATTTTACATTGGCATGTTAGACCACATACAGTATATTACCACCACACACGTGTTGTCTCTAAGGAGTAGCCGATTTGTTCTTGTCATCACATACAATGACTCACACTTTGTAAACATGGTTTTAGCTTCTATTATCCCAGGACACACAGACACATGCACACAGGGGACTGAGTGTTAGGACGGAATGCCCAGATACTTTTACATTGAGTCATGAGACCCCTCAGATCAAAGTTTGAATTTTCCTGTGGTCTAGAGCAGCTGAAACCTAATCCCCTTCTCACAGCACCACAAGTGGACTCTGTCCATCACTTCTGCTGATGAGAATACTGATAAAACGAGTGGCAATCCATTCCCTCAGTTTTCAGAATGTTTTTGCATTTTTTTCCTCTCAGTAGAAAATAGTAAATGATTTTTTTTCTTCATATTTTCATTAATTTAGTTGGAAAATACATAACGAAAAAGTTTGAATATGTATTTAAAAGACATTTATTTTGTGTTTTTATTGCATACTAGTATACAGTGCCTTCATTTAATAGCCACTGAATAAGAATGATTGTTTGTCAACGCTTTGGCACAGCATGTTCTCCGCTATGTTATGGCAGATATTAAAGAGCGGTTTGTTTGATAGTATTTATTTCCTGATTTATTACACAGTTTAATGAATTGGTTGGTCTCGGGATGATATAGTGCGTGCTGAAGATCACTTGAGTGATGGATTCTAGATTCTTATAGCTTATTTACAGCAGATGGTGTGATGCCTCTGTGAGGTCCGGGATGTCACACCTTACTACAGAACAGTAAGGGCAGAGCGGGTATAATACCTGTAATCCCTGTGGTGAGAGGTTGTTGTGTAAGGGTCAGAGGTCACTGCAATGTTAACCTTGTAATAGCCACACCGTAAGAGGATTAACTGCTCACACAAATTCACCTTCTGTTCTTCTGTGTCTGCCTCTCAGTCTTTATAGAGTTAAAACGGGTTATGCATTCTTTATATAATGCTGGACTTACAGCCAGCAACCTATAGATGGATTCTTACAGCCAATTTGTAAATCCATGTAAAGTATTGTTTGGTAACAAAAAAGTGGCTTCCGTCTGAACTTAAACTAGAAGTGTAATAGTGTTAAGTCCATGTAGGCAATGTGTTGAAATGTGAAGGATTGTGCTTGCGTGCTAGTTCAAAGCCTGTCCTTACACATGGCATTCTTCCTCATGCCTTATTTAACTAGCAGCTATTAATATCAGCTGTCTTACACATTGCCTTCATACGCGCTTACATGCTGTGGACTCAATACTCAAGTTCAGTTCACGATATGCAGCATCTGTTTAAAATTTAAGCAAACAAGTGACACTATTTCCACAGATAAATGAGTATTTACATAAATGCAATGTAGAGGCATGCATACAACTGCGCCACTGTTTACTGGGAAGCAAACTGGAGCATTTATTTTCATGCATGAATGTTTGTGTTAAATTCCGCTCTATTTCATGCAGGAGAAAAGTGGATCCACTGTTCCCTCCATCCTAAACAGAATGCAGACCAAACAGACCCCACCCACCTACAACAAAACCAATAAGTTCACCTCTGGCTTTCAGAGCATCGTTGATGCCTACGGCATCAGCAACTACCGAGAAATCAACCCAGGTAACCCTGACCTATAATAGTTTTGTCCCAAACTCCTCTGCAGTGATTAAAATGAGCTACAGATCAACAGATCCTGTTGTGCTACCTTTTTATTTATTTATTTACTTTTTTGTGGGTGTCTCAACATATTGTGTGTATCATGCTTGTGCTCGTATGTTCAGCTCCATACACCATCATCACCTTCCCCTTCCTGTTTGCGGTCATGTTTGGCGATCTGGGTCATGGTATACTCATGACCTGCGCTGCACTTTATTTGGTACTGCGAGAGAGCCGATTAATTGCCCAGAAAAACGACAATGAGGTATCCATTATCCCATCCATTTATCTAACCATCTCATAATTATTGTTTTATCATTTTGTTCAAATCAAATATTCATGCCATATAGCGTTATTTATGTCTAGATCCTGAATACAGAAAATATTGATCCTAATGGTTTTTAACTAGTGTTATTTAGCATGAAAATTAAAGTTTTGAAGTGAAGAATATAGGGATGTAACGATTAACCGCGAGCCGGTTGAAAATCGATTCAAATATGTGACGATTCAAATCGGTTGAGATGCTAAACAAATCGCGATTCATTTAGGGGTAGGAGTTTATATGAATGCATGTCTGAGGGGAACTTACTGTCTTTAGAAAAGTTTAGATGGTATTTTTTTCTATTCAGCTTGCCTCTGTATAATGCATATTAAAGGGGTTATATGATGCTTTTTTAAAGATCATTATTTTGTGTATTTGGTGTAACAGAATATGTTGACATGCTTTAATGTTAAAAAAACATTATTTTTCAAATACTGTACATTATTGTAGGTCCTCTATGCCCCGCCTCTCTCAAACGCTTCGTTTTCTACAAAGTCCCTCCTTCCGACAAGCGCAGTCTGCTCTGATTGGCCAGCTGACCCAGTGCATTGTGATTGGCCGAACACC
>NW_015541005.1:2781639-2802230 GCF_001515605.1 Sinocyclocheilus anshuiensis | reverse complement strand
ACAGTGATGAAGCTGGTATGTGTTTGCAGTACACAAGCCACGGTTAAGACAGCTGACTCCACTGTGATGTGACCCCTCTCTCTTGCTCGCTCGCTCGCTCTCTATCTCTCTCTCCCTCTCTCTCTCCCTCTCTCTCTCGCTCGCTCGTTTGCGCACACACACACACGATGCGCAAAACTCCGCATTTGAACAGTCAATAGCAAATACTTAAACTTTGCAACTTCAGGGATCTTATCTATGCACAATCAGCTTGTAACACTCCAAAGAGAAAGGAAAACTTGAAATCGCAGCATATGACCCCTTTAAAGTTCATAAGTGCAGCACTCCTTTGTTTACAGCAGAAACCAAGGAAACGGTTTAAGTGCCACCTGCTGGCAGGGAATCGAATCGAATCGTGAGTTGAGTGAATCGTTACATCCCTAGAAGAATAAAACAGACACCTTTTGTTATGGGTTATTTTTAATATAAAGGCAAAGCTAAATGTGAACAAATTGTAACAAATTGTTATTATACATTTGGGTGATGATAGTTTTAAGTTTAGTTTAAAACTTATAAGACTGATAATTTTCTGTTAATAAAACAACATGGTCTGAAAATGTACAGTTTAGGCATAAATTATAGCTTTTACTCAGAAAAAAAAAAAAGGAACTGTATTTATGTTGGCCATTCTGGCCTCGATAGTATTTGGTAAAGAGATGCAATTTAACAAACATTATATTAAATGTACTTTCTTTTTAATAATTCTACATTTATATGATAATTTGGGCTACTACAAATCACGGTGTTCTCTCTTTCTCTAGATGTTTAACATGATTTTTGCGGGCCGTTACATTATTCTCCTGATGGGAATATTTTCAGTGTATACTGGGATTATCTACAACGACTGTTTCTCCAAATCTCTCAATGTCTTTGGCTCGGGCTGGAGTGTCAGACCCATGTTTGGAGAGAGAGGAGGCAACTGGACGTAAGTTGTTCATTCCAAACCATTGATTTTACATTGATCTTGCTCTAAAGGTTCATCGTTGTTTTTTATGCCCCTCAGAAAATTTTGCTCTCATAATCAGCCACTTGTTTAAATTGATCATTCAGATCACGTCTTCATGTGTGGCCATTAAGTCATTATTATTTTTAAAACTGATTTTCCATTAACTCATTCAGGCCTACGACACTGAAGGATAACCACATATTACAGCTCGACCCTGCTGTGCCAAAAGTGTTTAGTGGACCCTATCCAATTGGCATTGACCCAGTAAGCACCTAGTAAAAACATCTAAACGGTTCTGTGGCAAAGATAGTCTAACTTCAGCCCTTTAAGAGCTGTTTTCCTTTCTCCTCTTACAGATCTGGAACATTGCCACCAATAAGCTGACCTTTCTGAACTCCTTCAAGATGAAGATGTCGATAGTTCTAGGAGTCATCCACATGACGTTTGGAGTTACTCTCAGTCTTTTCAATCACCTGTACGCACTTGTCTGTTGTTACTCTAAATAGATCTGTATCAGCATTTAATGCTAATTTAAGTCTGTTTGTCTACATGTGAAGGTACTTCAAAAAACCTCTAAACATCTACCTGGGTTTTATTCCTGAGATCATCTTCATGGTCAGTCTGTTTGGCTACCTGGTGCTGCTCATTTTTTACAAGTGGTTGGCATATGATGCCAAAAGCTCAAAAGAAGCCCCCAGTCTTCTAATAGCCTTCATCAACATGTGCCTCTTCAGTTACAACGATCCCACCAACAAGCCATTTTACACGGGACAGGTACGCACACCAATATCGTGTGAATTAATTCATCAGTATATGTGGCAAATGAGACAACTTGACATTTAAAACTAAAGCTTCTTTCTTTTTCTCTGTCTCTGTAGGTTGTAATTCAGTGTCTGCTAGTTATTACAGCTCTCGCCTGTGTACCGTGTATGCTTATAGTAAAGACGCTAGTAATGCGCAGGCAATATCTCTGGAGAAGACATCTGGTAAGGACCTGTTTGACACACCATATTAGAGATTCCTACATGTCCAGTTTTTAAGCTTTTTTATTTTTAGACAGTGTTTTTTTGTTTTTATCTTGTAATTTCGATCATTGCTACATCAGTAGTGAAATTCTTCAGAATATTCATTAATGTCCACATGGATGTCTCTTAAGTATAATTATTAGGTCTGGAAAGGTCATGGAAATTAATATAATCTTTGAAAGGTCATGTTCATTTTTATAGTCAATATACACTTCTAGTTTGGGGTCAGTAGGATATTTAAATATTTTTGAAATTAGTCTCTTATGCTTATGAAGGGTGCAATAACAGAAATATTGAAAAATATTATATAATTACTATATATATATATATATATATATATATAAATCATTCTAATATGCTGTCTTTTATTGGTTAGAAAGTGTGGGAACCATGATAACCTAGATTATTATATAATGGCTCATCTAAAATGTATACATTACTTGTACACACAACCATGACCTAGTGTGACTTTTGCTGCAGGGAACGCAAAACTTTGGGGGAATCCGTGTGGGCAACGGCCCCACAGAGGATGAAGCTGAGATCATCCAACATGACCAGCTCTCCCAAAACTTAGAAGAAGAATCGCCTGAGGTGAGGGAATTCTCTTTTTTTTAATCTGTCTGTCTGTTTTTCTCTTAACTAGCCTATAGAATAACTAATAATTTGACTAATTAAATACTTTACCCATCTTTGTTTATTTTTCATTTTACACAGATGCTTTAGTTTGTGAACTCTAAAAATAGTCTTTCTATAGCCAGAGAATGACGTGTGTTCTGCCAACCCATTTATCTGGATATTTGTTTGGGTCGGGCTTTTCGGTCCGACGCTCCATGTGATGTCATCTGTTGATCCTGAGAATAACTTAACGCTTTATCATAAGAATAATTAAATTGAATTTCTTTATAGTAGTCTATGTGATACTTGTTTCCACCCACACGGTGACAAGTCACACCCAGGTACTAAAAACGGCCGCAGTTGACAGTGGGGTCGCTCGCCTGCAGTGGGCATTCCATTCTGTGACTCACTGGATCTGGGATCTGCATACCAGTGCTGGTCTAAACTGGGGCAGCCCCTTTTAAAAGCACTGTCTCTCCCCCCAACCACTGTATCCCATGGCAACCAGCCTCAAAACACTAAACAAACACCCACCTGGCTAATTGGGTTTCTCTACACTGGAAATAAAATGGAAGCAGATAACATGCATTATTTTGAGGTTTGAGATGCAGTCTTTTCAGTGCATTAGTGCCAAATAATCTTCCTCCTTCCATTCCAAACAGACCTGCCAGTAGCAGCCATTAAAGTCAGTTTACTGGAGACTGAAGTCAAATCCCTGGGATTGTTTATCTCTCTCATTTTGGCGTTTTCACTGACCCTATAAAGTATATAAGCGCTATATAAATGTAATGAATTAATTATTTGGTCACTAAAGCTGCACTTAAAAATGTATCAGTTTACAAAAACCACGTGGCATCTGCAAACAAATGATGCTAGACCTCGTAAATAGCATAAATTTCCTCCGCTATTTTTGTATTACTTTCAAGCAACTGGTCTCAATGATTTTTAGTAGTCGCTAGTGGGGTCGCCAAACCCACAGAGTTGAAAAACAACCCGCGGCAACAGTGAAAAAGTAGCCCAATTCTGTGGGAAAACTGGATTTGCCAACACTTGCGCAGTGCACCATTGTACGAAAGTAAACACGGAGGACGTAAAGTAAGCGATTATGCGTTTATTTATAGTGTGTTCTGCTGCAGAAGCCAGCTAAATTATGCACAGGCTATATGAAAAATAAAGTAAAAAATTGTCTTGATAACTTTGGGTATGTCAAATCTTTGAAGTATCTCCCATGAGTGTAGAATCGCAGAATCGAGTGACGTGAAAGTCGCATGAATTCAGATATGACTGTTCAGACTGTGGTCGCATTGCAAAACATCTGACCTATATCGGATTTAGTTCCACATATGGAAGTGGCACAAATCGGAATTGAAAAGATCAGATTCCATGTGGTTTGTGCTGTTCACACAACAGATTTGAGTCACATGTGAGCAAAAAAAAAAATTAAGATTTGGCCCAATTTGCCTGCCATGTGAATGTAGCCATAGAGTCGGCCCCCCTCAGTTTCACAAAGGTGTCCTAGCAGGTGTAGTTAGTCACATCACATTACTCTTTTGACAAACAGAAAATGTCCAAACTGTTGTCCAAATCACGTCTGTTTCAAAGCTAACAAATCTTTTAATGAAATGTTTTACTTAGTGTGCTGTGCTTGTTTTAAAAAATGCCACTTGCTTTGTTGTATTTTGTTTAATTAGTCATTCATGCATTTGTAGGTGTGGCTTAAGTGTCTGAATACTTTTTGGGGCCACTGCATTTTGTTATGTGTTGGTCATTAGATCTTTGCATTTTCTGTAAACCAAAGTGTATTTTTCCTCTCACTAGCTCTTCATCAGATTCTAACTCTGTCTTTAACCCTGTGTGTCTGTCTGTGCATGTGTCTGATTACCTTTCAAGCAGTCAGAGGAGGAAGTGGTAAGAGCAGACAGCCTTCTCGACTCTGTGTAGATGTTTTTTTACATTTGTGTTTGTGTGTGTGTGTATGTGCGCCATCACCCCATACAGTCCTCTTGCTCTGCTGCTTGTGTGTGTGTTCCTGCAGGCTTCAGTGTTGGGTAGTCTCTTGTAGTTGGTGTTCGGTCCTTTTCCAGTACATCTAGATAGATTATTTTCTAGACAGTCATTTTCCTTTGTTTTAGCCACCATCATTACATGGGAATGATTCAGTGAGCTGTGCTGTGATTAGGATATATATCACATCAAATGATGCTGATGATCTGAAAGTGCCCCGCGCTGTGATTTTGTTCTCATGCCCGTGAGATTCAGGGCTGCTAATCATGCTGTGATTGCGCTGGGAGTGGGATTAGAGTTTTGTATTTTCATGAGTCCGAACAGCTCTTATTGCTCTCTTTCTCTCTCTCTTTAGTTTAATTTTGCAGATGTTGCAGTGCATCAAGCCATTCACACTATAGAATACTGCTTAGGCTGCATCTCAAATACTGCTTCTTATCTACGGCTTTGGGCGCTGAGTCTGGCCCATGCGCGTAAGTAATGCACACACTCATACTCACATTTATTGTATTGAAAATACATGGAAATTTGATTATGCTCAGTTTTACTTTGTAGACTAGTAATTCAAGTCTTTGTAATCTCTATTAAATAAATAAATAAATGAAGAAAATCCATCCTCTAATCATGAATGATTGGAAAATGTGATGAAAATTCATAAACTGCAGCCCTGTACAAATGTCAGTACATGTTTATCCTCTCACTAAGTAATTTGTAATCGTTTACAAGATATTTTTTTAAGTGTTTCTGTTTTCTTCCAGAGCTCTCTGAGGTCTTGTGGACAATGGTGATGCACATGGGTCTGGCTTCTAGGAATTTTGGTGGATTCTTTGCGCTGTCAATCATCTTTGCCTTCTTTGCTACACTGACAGTGTTTATTCTGTTGATCATGGAAGGGCTGTCTGCCTTCCTTCATGCTCTCAGATTGCATTGGTAAGGGCACACACACAATGCTCGCCTTTTATCAATTAAAACAGCTGAACAGTTTCAAGAGCAGATGTCGCTCCCTATCAATGGCTATACATACACTGCTATTCTAGCAAAATACAGTTGTATTGACTATTCTGAATGCTTAATTTTATTCTTTACAAAACAAATGTAGTTGCATGTGTGACAACTGCATTCTAAAACCAAACTCACTTCCTGAAAAGATGGTATCTAGATTTTTATCAAATCTATGTACAAAACCAAACTAAAAAAGTTATATGGAGCTAGACAATAACCTTTATATTATTTTATTTTAAACTCAGAATTGCAATCCACTGACCCTGTTTCCCCACTTATTTTCTGTAGGGTGGAGTTCCAGAATAAATTCTACACTGGACAGGGCTTCAAGTTCATGCCTTTTACTTTTGACGGCATTCTGGAGGGCAAGTTTGAAGACTAAACCACACCCACATTCTCTCCCTCCCCAACTCCCACACCTCCAAACTACAGGATTTCATGATTCTTGTGAACACTGTGACTTTGTAAGGCTCTAAATTTCTCAGGTGTTCTAGATCAGGACATAAATGGAATAATTTACAAGCAGGTAAACTAGATGTAAATAGTTGAAGCTGACAATAATCTGAGCTAGAACTGCATAACGTATTTGCAATGATTTCGTAACTCTTCAATTCTTGCAGTGATATGTATTGATATGTAATAATACAAACTCGAGTGGTGTTGCCATACAGCACACAGGAGTATGAACAGCATGTTTTACTCAATCAAGACAAAATATCATTACAGTTTCCCTCCCATTATAGCATAGGTGGAGATTTTGTCTATATGTTTTCCAGTCTCTTAAATTATTAGTTTGTTTTTTATGTATCTTTTATCCTTTATGTTGACACATTTATATAATAGTTCTCATGCAAAGGGACCTCATTTCAAATGCAGCAAAGAAAGCTTCACTTTATGGCATTTCACAAGCTTCTGCTGAGAGGATATCCTCATCAAGCATATCTGATTACTAGATGCAGATAATCCCTCAGATTTATTGCAGATCTTTGCATTTCTTTGGAAAATGTAAGTAAAGAGAAATTATATTTTAGTTGGCCTTGAACTGTGTTGCTGTTTTGTGTGTGTGTGTTTAGCTATTGTGATTTAAATGCAAATACACATCTAAACTATGTTAATCTCATGAATCTGCTGGGCTTTTGATTGTTGTGTTTACAACATGAACATGCATTGGCTCCTGAAAAAAAAAATCGTTGGTTTGATAGATGTCAGAGGGAGTCTTGGAGAAAATAACTATACCAAGTAAAAGCAGTAAGTGAAGCTGAATGGTTATGTCTGTTTTATTCGTCAATAAAGAGTAAAGAGTGGATCTGAACTCATAATTCTGTTTTTCTTTTTTTTTTAACATGTGAGAAAATATCTATTAATAAATCATGTCTGTACATGTATAATACAATTAAAGGATTATTTATTATTAATTATTAAGAAGCATTATTAATAATATATAGCATAATTATTACTTTTAATAAACATGAAATGATTAGATAATATTTCTGTTTTCTTTAAGTGTTATTGCTGTTGTTTCACATTAGCCATGCTGATATTTGGAACGACAGCACTCATACTCTTGTGATATTGCTTAATTACATTTCAGACTAAATTTGACCAGTTTGTATTTTTCTACGCTAACAAAAAGAACCAAGCTTTACAGTTTCCCCTTTCCCAACTAAAAAAATGCCTTTAATCGCTCACACTTGCTAGAGCTGGGGTGATAAGCAAACATTTAACTTTAAATTTTTAACTTAAAAAAAAAACTGCTCCTCGCTCCAGTCAAAATCACAAAAACTCACATACTCTGGTCTGGAACTTCGCAAACGCCATTGGAGCCATACAAACAGAAACATCTTAATCCTGTTGAACTAAATATCAACACGTTAGGAACATGTTATTGTGCTATATCGTAATGGTGTTTCCAGTAATGCAGCGTGTCTTTGATAGTAATTTTCAGTATCAGGTTTACGCTTTAATGAGTCATAAATTGATTTGAGCCGTTTGTCTCATACCCTTGCGTAAATGAGAGGGTGGGTATGTGTTCTAATGTCCCTTGCCAGGCTCTAGTGAGGGTGGAGACTCCCCTTAAAGGGTCAGTGTGGGTGTGACCTTACAGTAAGTGATCACAGCAGAGGGCTGGTCTAAGGAGGGAAAGGGAAGACCTGACGGATGGGCTTCACAGGGAGCTGTGGTCACACACACCTTGGAGAGAGAGTCTGCTTCCACCGACTGGCCGAGATCCCAGAGTAGACTTGAGGGAAAGTTTGAGGCATTACAGCAAACCTAGAGAGTAGTACTTAGTGGTAGTAAGTAGTGGAGGTGACTTGAAGATTGGTTAGAAGTTGCCAAGAAGTGTTGGGAGTCATTGCGCTGTGATCGTTGGGTGTCTACTGTCATTCAAGTCTTTTTTTAGTGCTTTATTTTTACCCTAGGACTGCGTTCTTGCACACTGGGCCACGAGTGTGCATGCTTCTGCCCTCTGTCTGCAAGTAAGCTTGTGTGTGTTTCATCAGAGTCTACTTGAAACCGAGCCATGGCCGACACAGATTTCAAACTGGAGCGTGCCGTCTTCGCCGAAGTCTCTGATGATGACGAGGAGGTCTCCTTGATGCCTGCTGCCACCAAACCTGCCACCGCCTCCAAGGTGTTCAAATCAAAACGAGGCGACGACGATGACGATGATGACCCGGCGGAAGAGGTGGACCTGGTGTTGGGGCCAGGACTCGATGGAGGCGGCAGCGGTGAGGCCCAGAAGTCTGAGGCCCAGGCTACAGGCATGAAGGTCCTGGCACTCCTAGACAAGATCATAGGTGTGGTGGACCAGATCCAGCAGACTCAGACAGGTCTGGAGGCCAAGCAGGAGACCATGGAGAAGAACATGAGCAGCATCCAGACAGAGCTGGCCAAGCTAGCCAAGAGTCACGTTGGGACGGCCGGGACGGTCAACAAGCTCCTGGACAAGGTGCGGAAGGTGAACGTCAATGTGAAGAGCGTGCGCACGGACCTGGAGAAGCAAGCGGGACAGATAAAAAAACTGGAGAACAATGAACATGAGCTCCTCAAGAGGAAGAACTTCAAAGTGCTTATCTTCCAGGTGAGTAATGGATGCTTGACAGAGCCTCTGACTGCGAAGTCTTTGATATGCAAGCCTGGCACTCCATCTCCTTTCATTTGTCTTAACTAATGGATACTAATTAGTCTTTTAGCTCATACTTCATTCAAAAGCAACTTAAAGGAACCCTTGCTCAGCTGCATGGCTCACTTCTTGCAGGGTTTGAACCTACAGTAGTTTGGTTACCATTCCCAGCTCTAACCAATGGGCTACACCACCTTCTGATTGTGGAACTGGAGCTAATTGTGGTTGGTTATAAAAGCTTGAGTCCAGGTGGTCTGTGGTCTTTTTCTTGCTGTTGTAGTCTAGGTTTTTTTTTTTTTTTAAGAACAAATCCGACTGTTGAAACGGCAATTTTAGTGTGGCCAGATGTTATTTTATTTAGTTAGTTAGTTAGTCATTCATTCATTCAGACTGCAGTTGCTTTTGATGACATTTCCACACTGGCTGTCATTGTAATGATGCACACTTGTGGAAACTTGGGGAAAATTGTAAATTTGATCATATCATTCAGGCTGAGACGTATAAACACATGATTTGCTTTCAAACCACCTATAAATGTATAAATCCAGTTCCATGCATTTTTTTTTCATGTTCAGGCTATTACTACAGTAAGTGTATTTGGAGTGGATAGACCAAGAGAAAAAAAAAACACAATAGGCAAAGTCTTAGACCACCTTCTGCTTCATCAGTGATGTGTTCCCTATGACCTTAATCATGACCTTAAATTGTTACCTTGGAGTTAGATTTTTATGATGCAATCAAACACTTCAGTTACTATAATATATGTGCTAATCAACTTATATAATCGCTGTGATCGTTGGGTGTCTACTGTCATTCAAGTCTTTTTTTAGTGCTTTATTTTTACCCTAGGACTGCGTTCTTGCACACTGGGCCACGAGTGTGCATGCTTCTGCCCTCTGTCTGCAAGTAAGCTTGTGTGTGTTTCATCAGAGTCTACTTGAAACCGAGCCATGGCCGACACAGATTTCAAACTGGAGCGTGCCGTCTTCGCCGAAGTCTCTGATGATGACGAGGAGGTCTCCTTGATGCCTGCTGCCACCAAACCTGCCACCGCCTCCAAGGTGTTCAAATCAAAACGAGGCGACGACGATGACGATGATGACCCGGCGGAAGAGGTGGACCTGGTGTTGGGGCCAGGACTCGATGGAGGCGGCAGCGGTGAGGCCCAGAAGTCTGAGGCCCAGGCTACAGGCATGAAGGTCCTGGCACTCCTAGACAAGATCATAGGTGTGGTGGACCAGATCCAGCAGACTCAGACAGGTCTGGAGGCCAAGCAGGAGACCATGGAGAAGAACATGAGCAGCATCCAGACAGAGCTGGCCAAGCTAGCCAAGAGTCACGTTGGGACGGCCGGGACGGTCAACAAGCTCCTGGACAAGGTGCGGAAGGTGAACGTCAATGTGAAGAGCGTGCGCACGGACCTGGAGAAGCAAGCGGGACAGATAAAAAAACTGGAGAACAATGAACATGAGCTCCTCAAGAGGAAGAACTTCAAAGTGCTTATCTTCCAGGTGAGTAATGGATGCTTGACAGAGCCTCTGACTGCGAAGTCTTTGATATGCAAGCCTGGCACTCCATCTCCTTTCATTTGTCTTAACTAATGGATACTAATTAGTCTTTTAGCTCATACTTCATTCAAAAGCAACTTAAAGGAACCCTTGCTCAGCTGCATGGCTCACTTCTTGCAGGGTTTGAACCTACAGTAGTTTGGTTACCATTCCCAGCTCTAACCAATGGGCTACACCACCTTCTGATTGTGGAACTGGAGCTAATTGTGGTTGGTTATAAAAGCTTGAGTCCAGGTGGTCTGTGGTCTTTTTCTTGCTGTTGTAGTCTAGGTTTTTTTTTTTTTTTAAGAACAAATCCGACTGTTGAAACGGCAATTTTAGTGTGGCCAGATGTTATTTTATTTAGTTAGTTAGTTAGTCATTCATTCATTCAGACTGCAGTTGCTTTTGATGACATTTCCACACTGGCTGTCATTGTAATGATGCACACTTGTGGAAACTTGGGGAAAATTGTAAATTTGATCATATCATTCAGGCTGAGACGTATAAACACATGATTTGCTTTCAAACCACCTATAAATGTATAAATCCAGTTCCATGCATTTTTTTTTCATGTTCAGGCTATTACTACAGTAAGTGTATTTGGAGTGGATAGACCAAGAGAAAAAAAAAACACAATAGGCAAAGTCTTAGACCACCTTCTGCTTCATCAGTGATGTGTTCCCTATGACCTTAATCATGACCTTAAATTGTTACCTTGGAGTTAGATTTTTATGATGCAATCAAACACTTCAGTTACTATAATATATGTGCTAATCAACTTATATAATTCATGCACTATACTAATATAATGTGCTATACTAATATAATTGATAAGCATGATCATGTTGTTTTGCTAGGGTCTGCTGCATGAGTATGTATTTGCAGTCTTCCTTCCCAGGTCTTTTTTGGAGTACACATGGATTCCTCTCCAGGGCTTGGCCTTGAATTCCCCACTCGGTATCATAAAGTGTCAATCCACTCTTAAGTAAACCTTCAAAGGTTCATGTCTAACCTCACAGCGACCTCTGAACAATGCTGGATCAGCACATACCATGAGTGAACAGTAAATACTGCATGTACGTCAAAAAGGAGCCTTTAAAAAAAAAAGTTTTTAGCTGTGCATATGGCTAAGATTTGATCAATTATCTATCTATCTATCTAGTACAAAACTGTCACTGGGTCAGTACTATTTAAAAGGTACTAATATGCACACTTTCGGTACTGATGTATCATTTAAGGATTAAATAAAGCACAAAGATGTACCTTTTGGCTTTTGTACATTATGGTACCTCCCAAGTAAACCTTTCTGTATTGAGGATGTATGGTTTACTCGCACTGTTGTATAGAACATGAATATGCAAGTTGAGAATGATCAAGAAAAATGATGTGAACAAATACCTTTTTTTTTGCATAAAATTGAGCAATAGACATATGCGTGTTTGAGCTGAAAGACTGACCATGACATTATTTAAATACTCAAGTCAGTGCCAGTTCAACTAAATTGTGGGAATAGGATGTTTTAGTGATTAGTGAATAAGGTTAGCAAATGTTTTTGCGCTTAAATAGATACTGTGTGCAAACGTGCAATGGTACAAACGGTGTTTAGTTACTCTAAAAATAGCACCACACTTCGTAGAAAGTATTCTTTCTTTCGTGTTTTGCTAAAATGCTAGATCAGTGTGTGGGGTGTAGGATTCCGCTGCTGTGTGGAGAGCAGTTGTAAAGAGAGTCTTGTGCAAGCGAGCTGGACTGTGTTGGAGTCAGATTAAATGTGTTTAGAGCGTGCTGGATCGCAGTATAGATGGATGGAGATTCACTCTGAGACCCCCATCCCCCTTCAAACTCTCTCTTACAGCCTAATTATAGCGCAGAATGCGGTAATGTCTTCAAGGCTACCATAATGACACTACCGTCAGTCCAGAGGGAAAGACAATCCTTCAGTTTTAGAAGCACCGCCTGACTTTTGCATTGAGCGTTGTCATTTCTCAGTTCACTATATATATATATATATATATGTGTGTGTGTAGGTATATTATTTATTTTTTTAAATACAATAAATATAACTTTATATTAATTACATGTTAGTACTAAATACATAATATTAATTACACAAAAATATGTTTTAGTATTAAATAAAATAATTCAATTTTACAGCATTAAATACAATAATTGAATTATTATTCCTAAATCCGCCTTTGCCATCTATATGGTAATATCATTATAGCAGTGTGACTGACACTGACAATTTACATATAAAATAAAAATATTTAAAAATAAAAAAATATAATTTAATATAACTTAGTTGTTGTTATTAAATAATACTAAAAATACATTTTAGTATTAAATACAAAAATTACTTTTTACAGTATTAAATACAGTAAATTACCTTACATATCATTACCATTGTCACCTACATGGTAATAGCTTTATAGCAGTGTGATTGACACAATTTGCATGAAATGTAATATTAATTACATTTTATTTTTAAATACATACTAAAATACATTCTAGTATTAAATACAATAAATTAATTACATTTACAGCATTAAATGCAATAAATTACCTTGTATGATAACAGCCATTGTCAATTATAGTAATATTGCAGTGTGATTTACAGTGACAATTGACTGAATATTGAAATAACTGTATTTTTCTAATAAATAAACTATTGATATGTTATTTTTATAAATAAACTTTTTATATTACCATTTTACAGTATTAAATATGTCAGCCATTGTCCCCTATATGGTAATATCATTAGCTGTGTGATTGACAGTGCAGTGGATGGTACATTAATAGTTTTCCGTTATATAATTGTGTTTAATGACTCTTTTAAACCCACAGATGTTATTTTGTGCCAGTAATTATGTTGTTATTCCTTTCTGTCTGTGATCTGACATTACTGCGCTGGAGCAGAAGCGTCTAATGTGCGTGTAACGTGGACAGGCTGAGGTTCAGTGTGTTCCAGCAGCACTTTGCTGTTGTTTACCCTGCACCAGCGTTACTGCATTTAGCCCCACTAACGAGTCATTTCCTTCCAGCGCTGCTCTGAGGGGCTGCAGGGGGAAACTGTGCTGATGTAATTGGCCTCTAATGTTTTTAATGCAGATGGAACTGAATGATGGAAGATGACAGGAGTGAGTGAGGTCATTTATTGGTATATTTGTGAAATTATGTTCTGTTCAGCTATTTCCCATCATTTCTCTGGGCATATGTTGCCTAATGAGGTTCATTATAGTCTGTTAGGGATAATCAGAGAAGATGCACCAGAGGGATCACATGTGTATCTCTCCTGGGAATGAGCAAACTCCCAAACACACATTAGCTGTGTGAAAAACATGGGCACTGTAGATATATGCGATTCGTTTTTATGTAGTGGCAACATAAATATGCAAATATTGTCACTGCCTCTATACGATCTGAAACCACAAGTGAAAATGCTTTTGTATTGCTTTTTTCCTAAATCAATATAAACAATTACAAATTATATCATTAGTATATCAATTAATTCTGAATTTGGAAATAAAATAGTCTTTTTTTGTGCATGCACCTAACTGCATGAATGCCACAAATCTGTGTAAAATCTGTTATGCTGCATGACTTAAGATGATCCAAAGAGCATCTGGTTTTAATGCTAAATTCATTTTTTATTCATTCATTTATATATCAATAGTAGTTTTTTCTTTATTCAATGCAATCTTAACAATGTATTTATATATTATTATTATTATTATAAATGATTGGTTTTACTACAATAACATTATTTCTAGGGGAACAAAAATAGATTTTACTGTAATCGCAGACTTTTGAATGAGTTGGACACTATATACACTACCATTCAAAAGTTTGGTGTCAGATTTTTTTATTTAAAGCTGCAGTCCGTAAATTTTGCCTGTTTGTCACCATCTCTGTTTGAAAACCTGCAATTGCAGCTGTGTGCGGAATTATCTAGCTTGTGTGGGTTGTGCGCCGGCGCGGCTCCGGCGCGGCTCCAGCGCGGATGAATCTAATGTTTTGAGGAGTATGTGTGGCAGTCAGTCACCGCACCGGTGTAGATATTTACTGTACTTCGCAATCACAGATTCTACGTCTTGGAATATATGAACCAAATAAGAATTCTCACCGGATTTTGTCATCTGAACAAGTAAGTAACAAGTCTGCCACATTTGTTCTGACCAACTTAGGAAAAAAGCATTACAATAAATTGCGCTACCAATGGTGATTTAATCTAAAGATCGATTAGCTCATATCACATCAAACTGTGCAAATTATTATTATTGTTATACTTTATTCTCAGATGATTCATGTTAACAACATCAGCATTGGTAACTATGAGTATAGTGTGTATTAGTGTGTAGATTTCAATTTCTGTACAGTCTAATCTCTAATTGTCATACTCTTTGAATTTTATATTAAGAAATTAGTTTAACCCAAAAAGCAAATTATGCTCCCTTTGAACTGGTTTTCTTTAAAATCCAAATCTGTCTAATCCCAGGCTATCTGTAATCAGAAGCACATTTAAAACGGGAATAATTTAATTTCATTCACATGTGTTTCATAAACACATAATCCTTTATGGATTAAAATCCGCCATCAAAATGATATATTTCATTATTCTGGCTGCTGTGAGAAAAGGCTATAAACGATCCTCCACCTGCAGGATCCTCACATAGGCGATAGCCTAGTAGCCGGGACAACTTCTTTATGTTTACAGACGTGACGTAATGACGCAGTGCCATGCTCGAATTTCCCGCCAAAACCTACCCGTACCACTCAAATTAGAAAACATTATTATAAGCTAACCGTTGTGAAACAGGCTAAAGTAAGGCGATAGTTTTGAACACTGGCTGGTTATGTACTTGCTCAAATATTGATTTCGGATCATTTTTAACCAAAAAAAGTTACGGACTGCAGCTTTAAAGAAAATGGATACAAGATGCTTTGAATTGATCAAACATGACAATAAAGACATTTATAATGTTGTGAAATATTTCTATTTCAAATAAATGCTGTTCTTTTGAACCTTCTATTCAAAGAATCCTGAAAAAATGTATCGCTGTTTCTACAAAATCAAAGTACAAAAGTTTCGTGAGAAGGAAGGATCATGTGACATTGAAGACTGGAGTAATGATGCTGAAAATGCAGCTTTGCATCACGGGAATAACAGTTATATAAACTGTAATATTTCACAATGAGTGTATGTGTGAGTCCATGTGCATATATGTTTGTGTGTGTGGATTTAATTGCTCTTGAAGTCTCAGTTTCAGTCTTCTCTGGTGGAATGCCACTGAGGCTGCAGGTTACATACTGGCATTTATCAGATATCTAATCACAGACCTCTGAGATCTACATAAATTACCCCTGTAAAATTGGACTCCTGTAGGTGACAAGTGTGTGTGTGTGAGTGTGTGAGAGAGTACACATTAATATTTGCTATGCTATAAATAAATGGACGTTTTAATTGATTTATTCAGAGCTGACATTAACATCATTATTCTCAGAAACTCTCATTAGAAGTTAGTATCAGAAAAGCTGAATTTATTAACACAAGTAGAGCTATATAAGGTTACTTTTAGTTTATTGGATGAAATAGCCACTGACCTCTGACCTCTTGGTTGCTTCAGTACTGGTACCAAATTTGAAGACATTTCTATTGCATTGTTTGAAATGATTTGGTTTTGCAGCTGTGCACCTGTGGTAAACATGCATGTCAATATTGTACTATTTTAGGTACGTGCATTATCTGAATGGTATTAGGTTACTCGTGCACACAGACAAGGACTGTTTTGTAATTTCTCTTGCAGTCTGGTAAGAAAAAGCTGGATTCTAAGTGGGGTTAGTGAAGGTGTTTGCTGGTGATGGTGTGCTGGGCGGATGATGATAAGGTGTGGCTGTGACTTATGGGGGTTTGCGTGATCTCCATCATTACGGGTGGCCTCTGCTCTATTTTTGCACTGAATTCAGGGTATCAGATTTACCCAGACAGCAGTGTGTGTTCAGTGTGAGCGTGTGTGTAGGTAGACTGCGTGTAAGTCCGGGCCAGAATGTGCTGTTTGATGAATGGGCTGAGAATAAATGAGGCATGAGTTGCCACAGGTATGTTGTGTGTGCATATGTTTACAAAGCATCACAAGAGATGGTCACTTTAACTTCTTATTTTTATAATATGTTACATAATATGTCAAATATGGGATACAGGAAATGGCAACTGCATGCTGGTCCTGGAATGACTGCCTTCTTGCATGGGGCAGGGCTGCAGATGAATACGGAGCAGAGCCAGACACAGCCACGCACATCTGAAGCTAAAATTCACCTTTACTTTTAATAAACCAGGATTAGGAGTCATTCTATTCTAATTGACTCTTCGCAGGGAGTTTGATTGACAGGCAATCTGACCAATCATAACGGCAAATCTGCCATTTATGTCCAACAAACAAACCAGACAGGAGAGTAGATTAACATCGGTGGTCTTCAAAATTGGTATATTTACGTCTTTCCGCAGTTAAAACAAGATACCTTCTGATGTTCATTCATGTTTATTTAATTCTATAACTAATAAAGAGGAAGAGATGTAAGAGAGTAACTAGAGCGATCTGTAACAACACATTAAATAGCAACAAAACTGTATTTATTGTTTGAATTTCTTACAAAATGACAATTTGAAAGCTGAGACTTTGTTTCATACCAAAAGTAACCTGATCTAACATGGCCTGTCAGACATAGCAACAGTAAGGAAGGGGGGTGGGGTCTTTGCGAAGGGTCAATTATACATGCACCAAAAAAAAAAAAAAGGTTCTTTAGCGGTTCTTTGAGGTATTTCGGTATTTCTTGAAGATAACGTTGTTCTCAACCTTTTTGTCCACAAGACCCCCCATAAGGAAATATTCCAGGGCCCCCACACAAGACTTTTCGACTGTAGTAAATTCCCATTCATAGCAAACATATGAATGGGAATCTAAGGAGGAGAATGGGGTTCCTCTTTGGCACCATTTGACAAATATATGCTGTATAACATGTTTAAAGATAGGTGCTATATATAGCACTTAAAGTGGTTACCCTATGATTATGAGCCAATGAAACCACTTTTAGTGCTATTTAGCACCATTTTTGTTTAGAGTGTACTGAATGTTGTCCACTTCAGTTCAACAGCTCTTACTCCCTCAGATACAGTGCCCTTGTTCTTGTGTGTTCAGAGCGCTGGATAATAAAAGCATGTTTGGCTTATTAGGAGCATCATGGTGGCAGAAAATGCAATGACTACAATACAAATAAAACATTGTTTGTGTGTGTGTGTGTATGAGAGAGATTGAGATATACATATTTATACTGCTGTTCAAAAGTTTGGGGTCGGTTATTTTATCATTTTTTTTATTTTATTAATTAATTATTTCATTAATGCTTTTAAAAGTTTCTTATGCTCATCAAGGCTGCATTTACTTAATAAAAAATTACAGTAGAAAGGGTAATATTGTGAAATACTAATACAATTTAAAATAACTCTTGTCTATTGTCTAATATATTTTAAATGTAATTTATTCCTGTGATGCAAAGCTGAATTTCCAGATTCATTCCAGCATGATTTTCCAGTCTTCAGTGTAACATGATCCTTCTAATATGATGATTTGATGCTCAAAATTATTTATTTTTATTATTATTTATTTTATTATACAATGTTGAAAATGAAAACAGCTGAGCTGCTTAATATTGGTATACATACTGTCACTTGTATACCCAGAAGCCCTATGTATAAGGAGGTTAATGGATGAAAAGCCTTTACCTCTTTGACATTATGAAGCTGTCAGATACATAAAAACAGCAGATGGCTGCTGTTTCAGCCACAGTAGTTTAATATAGCCTTTAGCCAATCAGAGACAGAACCGATAGTGTGTGTTGTTGTGCCTGTTTGATTCATTTGTTAATGGTATCTTGCCATTCAAAAACTAGTGCATGTGCACTTGTGGTTCTGGTGTCCTGAGTGGCACGACACAGGTCTTGTCTCTTATGCAAGAGAGAGATCATATTTTTGTAATACCTTTCATAAAATCCATACTAAAGTCATGTTTAAAGTTATTCACGGTTGTTTCAGGTAGGAGTTCTGCTGTACAGCTGCTGCTCTGAACCCAACAGAAGTCAACAGCTGCTCAGTGCCTCAACCTCAACATGCCTTTCAACATCATGCCTCAAACACACACACACACACACACACACACACACACACACACACACACACACACAGCTGTTATCTACTCATCACCGGCTGATTTTGTTTGGCTGTATGTCATGCAAAGTACTGGACCAAATGTTTTTGCCGCTGTCTTGGCAACGGTTGTCATGGTGCCATGGTCCACAGATAGCTGTTAATCTGGGTAATTGTTCGCCTCTTTTAGGGGGTTAGATGGGGGATCCTTCTATATATACAGTGTGGACTGACATTCTTTTTAGCCTAGAGCTATTGAACAGGAGTTTGAGGGTATTACATGGCACCAGACACACAGGCAGCAGTATTAATGTGGTGTTTATGATTACTGTATTTGCACTACTATTGTTTTTGCCAGTACTACATAAATGCAATCAGGTTCCAAAATTGAACTTTTTTAGTGATTTGATAATTTACTGGTCATAAATATGTCTTATCGGCAATGGGAACTGCATTTTGTTATTTCTCCTAAAATAATAGTAATTACAAAATTGTAAAAAAAAAAAAAAAGAAATGTATTTATTCTCATGACACTGGAATTTAGCCACATTTTAGTGGAAAATAGTACAGGTCATTATGTTATTTGTGACACTGCATCTGTCACAAAAATATATTGTGATTTTGCTTCACTTTTAACTAAAAAGTGTAGCCTCAGTGGAAGTTTAAACATCCTAGAAAAACTTTCACTAAGATATAGTTACTTTTAAACCATGTGTTAAGACACCAGCCAACTGGCAAACATTTTATTTACTCACCAAAGCCTGATTTTACTGGGATTCGGCATGTGGTAAGTGTTAATTTTGGACTCTAGTTTTGGACTTGCACCCAGTGACTCAACTCAATTTGCTTAAATTGTTACATTTACAATAATTGAAATTGTTTATTTACGAAAATCTGTCTAAATATGGACTTTGCTGTGTGCATTGATTGGGTTTTGGCAATTTTAGCCTTAGTATCAGGTGATATGTTCCAGGAATGGCCACAATATACAGTATGAATTTTCTTATTTCTCTTTGGTAAAAAATGGAGTGATTTCAATGATTTTGATAATGATTTACTGCATTAAAAGTTGCCTGTTGCTTTATAAGAGAAGTCATGGCAATTGCAGATATCTATTTACACTGCTACCATTCATTTCAATCAGTCTCTGCCAGCAGTTATTTTCTGTATTGTAATTATTTTAAAATTCACTGTATAATACAAGCTCGGTTAATGGATCTAATAACTATTAAAAAATATGGTATCATAAAAATAATTGCTGCTCTATAAAATATACTGATTTGGTAATTATATTAATTTTAATTGTACTTTAATTGTATTTTATTTAAATATATTTTGCATGAAGTGTTTTACCAGTTAGCTGTTTAATTTCAGCTTTTCAATAAGCAAAATTGCATTATTTATTACAAAGTAAGTCTTTGACTTCCTTGCTGTTAGAGATCACATCTGTAAACTTACATTACAAATTACCTTTATGTTTCTGGTGGATCTTGACCCTTTTAATACAGAGGACATGGAGATGTATGGAAATAATTTGGAAAAGCTGCTAATTGTGCCATAATATCTGTGATTCAACCACAAAATATGATGCAATCCATACGGTATTCCCCGAATCCGTATTACTCACCAGGCAGCACATGTTACTGGAATTTGTTGTGGCCCAGCAAATTGTTACGAAAAAAGACCTTTCCAGTTATGTGATTTAATTCTCAGTAGTTATTTGTGTGTTTACATTGAGTTCTCTCTGTTGGCTTTGGCTGTTTGGAGTGTTTGCGGTGCATGTGCAACGATCAGTGCACATTTCCAGCATTGTGTAACACCTCAGTCATCTCTGGCCCTCTATATTCTGACTTGTGCTGGAGTTTTAGTGTGTTTATTGAACCCAGATTCACATAAGGACAAACCTTTCTGGATCAAAAACGGAAATGGTTTGTTTTGACACTGCAAATGACTGTAAGACAAACAGTAGCTGCTAAACTCAAATGGAGGTGTCACCAAAGTCAGCCAAGACATCAAGTAAAGCGCACATCTAACACTATGCCGTTCAGGATGTTTATTAGGTGTCTGTTCTCTCTCTCTCTCTCTCTCT